>NC_043968.1:67285182-67367682 GCF_902148855.1 Sphaeramia orbicularis | reverse complement strand
GTTGCTTTGCTCTCACTCTTCTGTCCAGTTCATCCCAAACTAGCTCGATGGGGTTTAAGTCTGGAGACTGTGCTGGCCACTCCATGTTTTCAAGCGTACCATCTTGTTCTTTTTTCTTAAGGTAGTTCTGGCGTAGCATGGACTTATGTTTTGGGTCATTATCTTGCTGTAGGATGAACCCCTGACCAACTAGGTGCATCCCAGAGGGTACTGCATGGCGCTGCACAATGCTGTGGTAGCTGTTTTGGTTCAGGGTGCCTTTCACTGTGTACAAGTCACCAACCCTGGATCCAGTAAAACAGCCCCAGACCATCACACTTCCTCCTCCATATTTGTCAGTTGATGCCACACACTGAGGAACCATCCTTTCACCTACACGACGGCGTACATAAGTCCTGCGGGATGAACTGAAGATTTCAAATTTGGATTCATCAGTCCATAACACCTTCTTCCAGTCTTCAGTAGTCCACTGGTGGTGTTTCATGGCCCAGGCAAGCCTCTTTTTCTTATTCTTAAGTCTCAGCAATGGCTTTCTTGCTGCAACTCGACCCATCAAACCTGCAACTCGAAGTCTTCTCTTCACAGTTGAAACTGAGACTTGCTTACTACGACCGCTATTGAGCTGTGCTTGAAGCTGTTGTCCTGTGAGTCGCCTATCACGCAAGCTGTTGACTCTCAGAAACTTGTCTTCTGATTCTGTTGTGGCTTTGGGTCTGCCGACCTCTTCCTGCCAGCATTACCCCCAGTTTCTGAGTGCCTTTTGATGGTGAAGGAAACTGTACTTACTGACACCTTGACTTTCTTGGCAATTTCTCTGTAGGAAAGACCTACATTTGTAAGTGTTATGATGGTCTGTCTCTCTTCTATCGTTAATTACCTTTTCCTCGCTATTTTTATAGTAACACACTACTTTCTGCAGTACAATACTGTTCAAATAATGCTCACATTGGTATGGTACTAAAGTGTGTTCCAACAGTACTTTTATGCAGACAGAGGGAGTTGTAAGTAATTAAGAAACGTTGGGACACCTGTAGGAATTGGTAGCACTACCTTTGGCGGCTTGATCAACCTCCATTGCTGCAGAACTGCTTTAACCTGTTAACCCATTTCTTGTTCACTGAAAAAGGCCTTTTTTATATAATTCTGAAATGTACATTATTTTTCAGTTTTGTTTAACCTTACCTTTTTTTTTTTTTTTTTTACCTTTGTACCATTTCAAGCTGTAGTGTATATTTACACACATACACATGCACCTACATGTGCGCACGCACACACACACACACACGTACACACACAGTATAGAGGATGGGAGAGAATTATATACATATAAAATTACTCATGACATAATAAGGAGGGGCTCATTTTGATGTGACTAGTTTTAACAATGCCGACATTGATTATTTAGTTAAAACATTTAATTGGCCTATTTAAAATAAAAGACTATACAATCGTTTAGTTTACTGCACAAATAGCTATGTCATCTTCTTCCATTAAACAGCCATAGTGGTCAATACTTCCATTAAAAAGTTGATTGCTAAAATTGATAAATTGATAAAATGTAGTATTATTCAAAAGGAATATTCAATATATCAATAAAAATAGGGTGTTTTATTTCTCCCTGCTAATGTATTGTATTTGAGATAAATACAATAGAACTCCTGTTTAAAAAAAAAAAAAAAACTAAAAAAAAAAAAAAAAATATGCATCAAAAGAATGAACATACCTTTTTGTCACTACCTAAACAATCATTTCACTACCGAAACATTACCATGTGTTTTGGTAATGACTGTTTTGGTTTTGGTAGCTAGTTTTTAGCTTAACTCAACAATGCTAGGCTAAAAATGGCTAGCAAACACAGTTCTGAACAGGTGTACACATATAAAAACATATTATTTAGCATTAAAATACAGAAGTGTTTGATTAATTGCAGAAATTATGTGTTCGGTAGTGACAATCCTTAAAACCACACTCTGATTTTCAGACTTTGGAAGACGTTTACCTCAGACTGATGTATAGTTATTACTCACCAGGTGGCCATTGAGAATCAGCAAGTCAGTAGCAGTTTCTTGATGATGGATTTAGGAGATAGGTTAAAATCAGGCTCGGCCTATGGACTAAAACGCTTCGTATTTTGGTAGTGACATGAAAACATGGGACAGCATTTTTGATATGAAGTTTTTTAATAAAAAAAAACAATCTACAAAATCAATTTAATTATTTCAACTTCCCTGTAAAAGAAATCAAATGGTTGTATTTAAAAACAAAATTTAGGAAAGTGGCAAAAATCATTTAAGTACTATTTTCATGAATTGAAATTTAGGGGTTAGAGGTTGGGACAGCCATCTTCCAATAGGAAGTACAAAATAAAGGATAATTTTTAATGTATTTTATTTTGTATTATCTCAATTTATGTATTGTGACAAATCAGACCATAATATGATATTTGTACACAAGTAAAGTCTGAATAATTGTTTTTTAAAATGTGTTTTTCATTGTGGAACTGCAATTTCAACCAATTCAGCAGAATGGTTCATATATTATACCCACCATTTGCAATAAGCAGTAGGTGCAGTGAGCTGCCAATGAAGGCACTTGGGGATCAACTCCAGATTTCTGGTTAGGGGCACTAATAAGAAAATTCACCTAGATTTAAGATTAAAAAAAAAATGTTATTGTCAATTCACTAGATGCACAGGACATACAGAGAATTGAGATACTGTTTCTCTCTCACCTTGTTATTAAATGCCATGCAATAAAAAAAAGAAGTGCAAATGGAATAGGAATAAGTAAGTTGTACAAAGGATGGTCTATAATAGAATGTAAAAGGTATATGTTTATTTACAGTAACAGCGGTAGTGCAATACAGTAACAGTTATGAGGTGAAGAGGTGCATAATGAAGCAAACAGTAGCAGATTTGACAATAACAGCAGCAGATATGGCAGTACTGCAGTGTTTGTAATAAATGTACCTATAGGAACATGCTTTTAATGGCAGTGGAAACTGAAGGACTATGAGGAACAGTGTGGAGAGAAAAGGTAAACTCATCAGTCTTGCTCATTCAGTCTTGCTGTGAGGTGGAAGTGCTCGCCACTATGCCACTGTGCCACCCAGTGTGACCTTTTTGGAATATTACAAATATTCTCATGATGAAAAGTGTATAAATGTCATCTTCTTACAGATGAAGTCCTGTTATCAGGTCTTGGTTGTCTTTTGAAAACATGACCTCTCATTGCTTCAGTATGATGCCTCCTTCTAAATGGCTTTACGGAAATGCATCTCACACTTAGTGCAGAGAGCCAACCACAGCCATTGTATAAAGGGTCCCTGCTGAAGTGACAGAACATCTGCCAACTCAGCAGGGAAGCCTGTTTAAAAACATCTGATTCTGTCTCGGAAGAGCTTTCGATCCACACTCCCAGTATTTGTATAGAGTTTTTGTCCAAAGGGCCCCCTAAAAAGGAGCACACATACAGAACCTGCAATTCTTCCTGTAAATGTGTTATTGTGGTGTATTATATCCTTCAAGCCTAAATGAGAACTCCACTTAACACTTCAGTCAGTCTAAACAGAGGAAAATAAAAGCTGAATGGACTTCAAAGCAGCCTCTGTCTGCCCCTCACTTGCACACATCAAAACACCAGAGAAAGAACTATCTGTCATTTATGACAGATATACAAGTTTGAAGGACATTAATCCCCTTGATGAGAGTATGTGGGTAAGAAGGCAAGGGCTGTCTACAGAACTAGAAGGAGGAATAAAATTTTGGACTTTTGTCAACAGTGCCGTGTTTTTAAGAATGCCAAAACATTTGATCTATTATCAAGTAAAAAAAAAAAAAAAAGTAAGTAAAATATAGCCAGTAAGAAACACAGCCAGTGCCCATAGTTTGAAACTTCATTATTTGAAAAATTGAGGAAAATTACTAACTCAACAGATTGTTTCGATCACTGCCTTTGCTAGTAGCAGATTGCTTCCCTTTATTTTAAAAGTCATCTGATGTTATATGAGTTTTTACCACTGTCTAATCAAAACCGCAAATACAGTGTTCCAGCTGATGACATTTAGTACACTGTTTCTCCCCATGACACTCACAAGGACTAAGCATTTCAGAAGATAATGGATGGATGGACAGGTGGGTGTGTGTGTGTGTGTGTGTGGGGGGGGGGTTACGTCTTTATCAACAGGCTAAGATCAAAATCACAGACCTACAAGTAATGACTAAGATCAAGTGCTGGACAGGTAATTGTCACAGGTGGAATCCTGTCACTGTATTAAACCACATCTAAACTACCTCATATCAGATTAATAGTTGCAGTTTTCTCTCCCCAATCTAGGCTCAGTGGAAATCAGCCTGGGGCCAGTATGAGACTAATCTGATATTTATTTGCCCTGGCAGATCACCAAACACCAAAGTTCTTAACGATCCAGATTTGTTTCTTGGTAACATAGGTAACATGCTTAGGTCTAGACTAGACTAGAAAAGCACTCGGAGAGTGCAGACCCCCCCCCGAATCACCACCAAAATTTAATCATTTGTTCCTTGTGCCAGTATCGACATTTCCTGACAATTTCATCCAAATCTGTCCATAACTTTTTGAGTCATCTTGCTAACAGACAAACAGACAAACAAACAGACATACCCTGATGAAAACATAACTTCGCCATTCCTTGGCAGACATAATAAGTATGCTGTTCATTATTGCATTTAGTGTGCCAACTGTTGTGGTGACACCTGACCTGATCATTCTTTTAAAACATAAGAGCTCTGCAATGTTCAAGCCTGTTGTTAGACAGGAAATAGTAAGCTTGAATAGTAAGATTGAAGTTGTGTCTGTAACATAGTTGACAGATGAATTATTACATGCCTCATATACAGTAAGTCAAACTGTTTTATGGGTCATTACATCAGCCACATGTAATAGTACCAGATATGATTGATAACATTATCATTGATGTGCTCTGCCACTAACCACAGTCCTATACTGTACATCTACACTTTCATCAAATTCAGTTATTCAACCATACCATGCAAACATACTACCCAATGCTTTCAATATCTCAACAAAAATGCATATAGCACATAGGGTGTTTTCTGGTGATTTCTTAAGCTCTGAAGCCATTGGACACTTCAGATCCTACTCAGCATAATGATGAGGCCTATCAACGCCTCGGACATGTAAAACGCAGCCTCTTCAGGCTCCCTGTGTCATTATTTCATTAATTCTTTGACCTAATTATTAAGAGTAGTTTCCAGTTTGTGGCTGTGATTGGCTGAGACATGTCTGAAGCTGTTGCAAAACATTGGCAAACAGTGCACCTGTGAATGCACCACAAAAAAATCTGAGTTTTACAAACTGCCACTCACACAACTAATTATACACTTCTGTTTTTGTTACCAAGCAACAGCTGTGTTTCATTGAGCAGCAGTCTGTTGTTCCTGTGCATCACTTGTAGTTCAAGTCTTTGATTATTTTTAATCATAAATGAATAAATGCACAAAAGCAGAATCACTGACATTTTTAATCAACATTTCTTATGATACTTGTAGAAAGTTAATGAGGAAGTTCTTTAAGATTATGTGAGATCAACAATTCTATTCATGTTTTAATGCACCTGATATTTTGTATCAGTGAAAAAACAGTAGCAATGATTTGGCTGTGATTTTCATGCCTCATGCAATGTTTTCTATGCCCACAAGGGAGAGTTGTTAGTCAAGAGTTGAGGATCCTACACTTAGCTATCGCTGCCCCTTATCCAACAGTTCAGTCACTCTATCATGTAATGCAGTGTTTCCCAAAGTAAAAATGACAAACCATGGTGACCAGCTTGACAACAGACATTATCATTAATAAAAACAGCAAATTTGTATATATATGGATGCTCCTGCCTATTTTTAAAGCCATTTCCACAACACATATGTACAGAAATACTGTACATTAGCATACATTAAAACCTCCTGACACCCAGGAAAGTGAAAATTTTGGCTTTTTTACTTTAAACAATTGTCTTGATTAGAAACTGTATAATGCAACAGTTTTTTCAGATAAATTTTTAAAGTTATTTTTATTTATTTATTTACTTATTTATTTATTTATTTATTTATTTATTTATTTATTTTTTAATGGAATGCCCTTTTGCAATGGACAGCATTTTTTAAGTTAAACTGCAAAACTTTTGTCCCCTACAGAGGACAAAAATGCATTGCTGGGTCTCAGGAGCTTAATGAATGTATGCTGTACAATTATCAGAACAGTATGGACAGTTGGTATGGTTAAAAAGAAGCTTCATGTTCCGTGTTTTAGAAGTGGCTGAAAGGCTAATTTATTTGGCGTAAAATCTCCTGTGACCAACCAATGAGCCAGCCTTTGGGAATAGAAGATTTATGAAATTCTTCTTATTATAATTAATTATTCCCAGTGATCTTCAGTGTTTCAGAGAAGATCACTGAAACATTTACATTTAGTGAGTAATCTGAAGTTTATAGAAGTAATTTTTAAGGTGATGTTTGGAATAATATTTTGCTATCCATACTAGGGGTTTTGATTTGTAAAAATCAGTGTGCTTTTTTTCTTTTGATGAATTTAAACACAAAAAGTAGCAAAATTAAACTATATTCTTGTATAAATATACATCTGCATGCATAGAGTTTTTCTTCAGGGGAAATGTAATTTTTATTTGCATGAACTGTTTCTTGAACTGACTTGTGCACAGAACAGATTTATTATATCTCATATACTTTATCTATGTGTTGATATTTCTGCCTATAGGGTAACCTGTTATCTTTATTTGAAAAATTCAGAAGCCAATTTGTTTTTACTGATATGTGAAGATAGTAAACCAAGACTGTGTTTCAGTTTAAGTGTAAGCCCTATTTTAGAGGACATACTCGTTCAAACAAAGAATCTGCAACCAATCTCCCTTTATTCTCTACATAAATGTTACATGTATATGTGTGACAGGTCCATAAATGTGTACTATCGGTTCTTTTTGTTCAATGAAAATTGAAAAAAATTACAAAACACTGACATTTCAATATTATTTTGACATGTATCATATTGTCATGTAGTGCCCAATTAATAACAATAAAACAAGCAGAGTTTCTCTCTTTCCATCTTGCTGCCTGTCTCCCAAACAGGACCAGAGAGAGATAGTCAGAGAAAGAGTCAAGTGCCATATAAATATAAAGGTCCTGCCAGAGGCACTTACTCTGCAATCTCCTGGAAATTGTGTCTTAGCTCAGCTAGTCCACTCAAGTCACATTGGAGAATGGGCTCCAAATCAAAGTCAGAATCGCAAAGGCCTGAGGTCATTAGAGAGATAGGGGAGTGAGGAACACATAATAATGATCCATTAGCTTTCTTTCCTTGCATATTCTCAAGATGTACCTCTCATGTTAAGATAAATCAGCTTATAGTAGCATGACTGAAAGCGAGAACATAAGCACACGTTGGCCCTTTTCACCCTGCTTTCCAACTTTCTTTTGTTATTCTCATAGAGGATTCACAATTGCATGTAAATCAACACTATTATGGTGAAGAAATTTGATGAAACATTCTTAGAACCAATGTTGTGCCTGCCCGCCTTGATGATCATAACAAGTGACACACTATAAAAGAGCAGTGTGCTTCCTTGTGCCATGAGCCCTGTATGTGGCGATTATCATTACAATAACAATGACAACATTCATCTTTTTGAAACAAAGCTTTATTGGCTCTGTGCATTACTGCTAGAAAAGGTAGCAGGCAGAAGTGATCCCCCTGCTTGGCTGCTTCCAGTGAGCTGCAGCTTTTTCCTCTCACTCTGTCTCTGTCTGTCTTTCTCTTGCTTTTGCTCTGGTTTTAATTTAGTTGTCCTAATCATAAAAGCATCAGCGAGCTGTTGTTGCAGAGTAAACCAAGAGGTGAAACGTGCCCCTAAAAATTCCATTTTCACTCAAGTGGACCGACACAACGAGGCAGGAGACTTCTGAGCTGCCAGATCGAATGGCACAGAGGTTGATTATTAAGAGACAGACAACAAACAACGCTCTGGATATTTGTTATGATCATCCCAGGCATGCAAGGTGGGTCACACACTGAACCGAATACACACACCACCACGCCTTATCTTTTGAACTTTGTAAAACAGCCTGGATTATCTTTTACCAGAGACTGAATGGGGGGAAAGCCTTCATTTTGAGGGTCCATACCTTTTTTAGGTCATGGGGTCGAACGGATAGACTGTCTATCCATATTCCCTGCCATTACACTACCCATCTGAGCTGGCAGGCCCTCTGACTGCATATAATTTGAGTCATCAGTCTCTATTTCTACGCAGCAGATGTTTCCCCATGTCAGCAGGGCCCCTGACAAAGCAAGATGGAGAACCCTCCTCTTTAAAGTGTTGCACATGAGTCTCCCCCTCTTCTCCCCTTTCCTTTCCTCTCCCTATTCACACACCAAACCTTTAGGATCCCATGGGGGACTCTCTCTCTCTCAGTCTGTCTGTCCAGTGTCCAGGCCTCCTGATGGTAGGAAAATTTAATCAATGCAAGGGTGTTCGTGTTCTGAACTCAAATGAAACAAAACAAAAAAAACACTGAAATGACCCACAGGAACAAAACACAGTAGTTATTGTATTTTTGCAGTTTGACCTGATGACTCATTTATCCTGAAACATGGACTTGCATGGGATCCTGGAAGCCCCCTTCCTACTGAAAGCCTGGTATAAGACACTAATGGGGGGTGATTAATAGGCAACTGGGATAAATGATTGTAATGATACTGGTATCATCGCTGAGATAATGTGATTGAAATGGTTAAGATGCATATTGGTAATTCAATATGGTGCTTTGTGTAAAGGTGGAAGAAAGTGCGAAAACAGTATTTTTTTTTTTTTTTAATTACTATTATTGAGCTGCAGCCTATAAACTCTATATTCTATCTCTTATAAATATTGTATCTATTCTAACTAAAACAGCCTTTTTTTTTTTTTTTTTTTTTTTTTTTAGAATAACTTGTATTTTTTAAACGCTCCCAATAAAGTTTTAGCTTAACAGGTTTAACATATTTTAAATACCTACATTATTAGGTTGCAACATTGTATTTGTGTTTACGATGAATGTTTAATGTCTTTTCTTTAAAATAATTATCAGTGGAAATATTAAGTATTAAATGGTGATGAGACCTGTTGAGACTTCTTACTGTTAATCTGTCACATATATAGATAGCCTATATTTTTTGCAGCTGAATTAGATTTGATATAACACTGATAATAAAATATTAAAACTAGTAAAAAATATTTTACATGCACCAATTTAATTTCTTTTTTCTGACATAAGAAAACAGTCTATTTTCACACATCAATTATCGCTATTAAAAAAAATAAAAAACAAACAAACAAACAAACAAAAAAAACCCGTAATGATACGATAATGACTTTTAATAGAATGGGGTTTCGTTGGCCCATTCATTATCTCCAAACAGCGTTTATTTAACACTGGAAACTCTACAGTTTGAGACAGATTAGCATCTGATAAAAACCCAGATCTAGCCTGATGTCTGAAGCGCTAATTAATGGGGACATGTTTTCAAACTGTGCCTCTAGAGACCGAGACCTGCAGAGAAAAAAAAAAAAAAAAAAAAAAAAAACTTCTGCAATCTACTCAAATGATCCCCACGTAATATTTCCTCCCCACACCAGCAAAATGAGTTCGGGTGGAAGAAAATTGCAGGGGTTATTAGTATAGAGAAGGAGAAGGGGGAAAGTGCGAGAGCTTTCTTTTTGGGTATTCTTTGAACACAGCCAGAGGATGTTATTGTATCAATTGGACTTGATAGACCTCAATTAGGTTATTACACTTTTCCCTCCTGAAACGAATTCTGTGTTTAAAAAAGCCGTTCAGTCCTAACATCAAAGTTGACTCAAAGAAAAAAAAAAATCTGTTTTGACAAGATTAAATATATATTTATAGCCTATGCATCTGCAGACGCCTTTAAAGTCTGGGGAGGATAAAAGCACAATATTTTACTATCATCCCTCATTTTAACTAAAAAAAAAAAAAAAAAAGAAAGAAAGAAGGAAGAAAAAATAAAGAAATAAAAAGAAAAACACACATTTTCTGTTAAGTGTAGTCCTGCTCTACAATAGGATTTTAAACCCATCAGTGGGCCTTAAGTGGACAAAAAGGGAATAATACTTTGACTTGGAAGTGGAGTCTCACAATGTGACACGCACGGGCTGAGCGTAAATCACTCGTGGGCGATCACAGACCCGAGACCGGAATCAAACCGCATGTTCCACGACCACTGCATGGCGCTAGGGAACTGCTGCATTCATGGCCACTTCACCTTGCTCTGACAGGACGCATCACGGAAATAATAATAATAATAATAATAATAATAATAATAATAATAATAATAATAATAATAATGATGATGAATTCATTAAGCTAAACCATTTATTAAACCAAAACCCAATATTGATGTTACGTAGCTTATACCCTCTTTTAAACTTGACAAAAATATTAAAATTAAGTAAAGAAATGACCCCCTCCCCATTTGGTTTTATAATAATTCATAATTCTAATGTTTTTTTTGTTTGTTTGTTTTATTTTTTGTATAAACAATTCCTAAGTGAAACCTTAGATATAGATAAAAATATTAATTTAGAGGTTCAACTTTTTTTTTTTTTTTTGCCATTGTACTAAACAACAAAATACGCTTTAGCCTTCCAAATAGCCAATGAAAAAGTAACAGCATTAAATAATAATAATGTTAATAATAAAAATGTTAAATAGCATAGCGGTTAAATATAGATATTTAGCCAAAATATTGATTAGTTACAGGTAAGTGAGGCAAGTTTATTTGTATAGCACATCGCACATTTTAACAAGGGATTTCAGTGCTTTGCAGAGTAGCTAATCAGCCTGAAACAACATTTAAAAACTAAAAGAAAATGTTCCAAAAAAAAGATAAAATAGACAAAGAAGTACGTTTTCAGAAGTGAGAGTTGTAGCTGTTTCCGAATATGTGAAAACGTGAATGTTGTCTCTCCGTGTTGGGATTTGGGTCTCGGGGCAGAAGGTAGACATACACTTGATCCACATGACCTGAGAACTATATGAGAACACATTTGGCTGTATGCATTTTAGATGTGTATAGTATAAATTACAATGGAATTTACAGTTTGTGCGTTAATTTAATAAAAGCCTATCCGCAGCTGCGTCCGGTTTCAGTCCTGGCGAGAGTGTCAAATGACTCCATCCACGCCTGACGTGTCTCTCTACAACAAAACAAATACACCGGGAACAAAAAATACATACACCTTCGTCAAAGTGGCCCCTGCTAGACGACGTCCAAGACGTTGTTTCTTGCTATTTTGAGTTTCCTGACTCTGTCCTCCATCCTCTCTCTCACTCATTTCCTTTTCCCTTTCTTTCCTCTGCTCTGTCATTCTCCAACCTGAACGCAATAGATCAGTAGCGGTCCAAATACATCAACAGTTGGCCCGTTGGCCGCTCCTCAGCTCCACACTGTCACCGAACGCACACCGACAAATCTGCCCTAACACGCGTTTACATGCTTCCAGTTTCCAGTTCCTGTCCGCTTAAAATAACGGAACCAAGCTATGTTTGTTTTTTGTTTTTTTTAATTTTAAGACACTTTTATATTTTAGATGTCATGTTGTGACATATAAAGGAGGTAGACTAATGCAATGAATATAGTTTTTATAAGGAAAAAAAAAAAAATTGTTATCATATCACCTCCTCCCTGAAAATAATAATCACTGTTAAAAATACAGTAGTCTTTTTCAGAAATGAAGATAATTGTTGAACTGATCAGTATGTAATAACACACACACACACACACACATATATATATATATATATATATATATATATATATATATATATATATATAGAGAGAGAGAGAGAGAGAGAGAGAGAGAGAGAGAGAGAGAGAGATACCTAATTGAATGAATCTCTCAAGTAAATATATCAGGAGCTGTACATCCAACTGTCAACAATCTAGGTAAAATTAGGCTGTGACTTGGATTTGTATCAGCTGTTATTTGTCAGTAATTCTAGTTTAAGACTAGCCATTGCCCTCTGGTACTAACACCATTAGTAGTAGTACTGATACCTATGGTATATAATTTCAGCATTTTAGACAACATGGACAACAATCAGACTACACTGGAAAATTTTCAAAGTTGTGTGCGTTTGTGCTTATTCCTCCTGATATTAAAAAAAAAAAAAGAAAAATAATAAATAAATAGATTAGTCCCAGTAGTCTGACATAACAATGTCCATAAATTCACAAGTTTTACCCAGTCATAATATCCTGCCTGTTGTATTGATATTAGAGGGTGGTATTATGACCAATGTAACAAACTGTCCTGTCTAAACATGCTCTGCTTGTGATGGATGAATCATGTCCTAAACTGTTACATACTCCCATTCAAGAGGAATCTCACATTTCATTAAGTATTTACAGATAGATGCATGTTATTGTATGTATGCAAACAGCCCAAGCAGCAAACTGGCTAATGGCAAGTGTGCAATAAGACGGGCCAAGCCATGTTGAAAATGCATCGACAGCTGAGGAGTCTCGTGTTCAGCTTGAAGGAGAAGCAGTTATGCTGCTATGGAATTCAGGCTTTTTGGTGCGTGTCTGTGTTAACTCATGAACAAGGAGATGAAATACCTGCAACAGGCAGCGCTATCACACACAGTTTTGTCACCAAAGACAGCCTTAAACACATACAATTTTGTTCACACACTCTAAACTCAGAAAACTTTAGTTAAAATAATTAACCCGTAAAGACCCAAACAGCCACTGGCAACCAAAATCATCCACTGATATAAAATGTTTAGTAACTTCCACTTCCAACAAACCACTAAACCAACAGCCTACATGTAAATAATTGGTGAAAAATACAGTTTTGTCATCTTTTCATGGTCATCAAATATGACCTATTTGAACATTCAGAGGCTCAGTAGTGAATGTGGAAACGTCATCTTCTACAACACTGATTCACCTGTAAAACCCATGGAGTTTGACAAATGACAGTGGATGGGAACACTTGTTTTTATATTCAGTTATTCTTCTTTGCTGAAAAAGTCACTTTTTCTTTAGTTTTCTCTGTCAGTTGTCTCTCTTTCTGATACAATAACCTCAACTTTAATTTGAACTTTTATGAACATCTAGATGATCAGTAAATTAAATACAGGAAAATACCTGATTTTCACTGAAAAACACAAAATACCAAGGATGATATTATAATAAATAATGATAAATCACTTAACATAGGTTACATGGAGAGAAAAATTAATTTGGGAACTGCCACAAAAGTAGCTCTGGGTTTTTATGGGTTAAGTTTCACACAGCTTTCGACTGAATCCATTCAACCTTGTGTATAAGAACAACAGCAAAGCACATGAAGGCATTATGCCACAAAAAAATTGCTACAACCAATTCATCTGTCAAACCTTGAGCTTTTCTATCCCTATCTGACCCACAAATCTACCAATGCATCTTTAAGCCTCCACAAAAGACTCCATTTGTCCTCTTCTGTGGTGTTTTTTTTCTCTCCAAGCTGTTGGGATCATGTCAAGGGACCAGACCCTACTTACGTCCCCTGGAGAACATATTCGTTTGTGTCTGTCTGTCTGTCTGACTGTCAGGAGAAAGCACTCCTTGTTCTGTGTATTTTGGTCATATCATCACCTGACACTCCGACTCTTCCAGAACTATCACTACCACCCCTGAAAAAGAAAAAAGGCATCTCCATATCTGATTATTCTTTTGTTTCATCAGGTTGAGAGATTTGGCCCATGGCATATTGACATTTGACTTCTGATTTATCCTCTTCTGCTCTCTCTCTGCTGCAGGGAGAGCTATGCAGCTGACAGCTATTGCATGAGTTGTATCTGTTTCATGAAATTCCATGCAGGGTGTATTAAAGTTCGTTATTCTGCCCATTTTTTTAGCCACTTCACAACACCTGAATATAGTCATTCTTTTCAGAGATATTTAGATGTACACAATCTGGCCAAGAAAAGTCCTCCACTCTAATATCTATAATATTTTCTTAGGCCACCTTCAGCTTTGATCACAGTACACTTTCACCATGGCATCATTTTGAAAAGCTTATGTAATGTCACAGTATTTCTTTCTATTGTATCTGGGGCCCATTTCTGCACTCGCTCGTTAAATCGTTAAGCCCAGTGCAACGCAAAATGTGTTAAATGGATGCATCCTGTTTCTGGGCTCACTTTTAGGTTACATTCAGACAGCAGGTCTTAATGCAGAATTCTGATGTTTTGGGGAAATCAGATTTTTTTGTGTGATCATTCATATTACACATTAATTGCGAATTCTATCAGTTTTGAATATGAACTGAATGCGACCCTGAAGTGACCCACATGTGCAAAAGAGGTCCTGATGTGATTCGTGACCACGCAGGAACGCGTTGTGTTTACAGAAGTACCACTCCTGGAACACAGAATTGCGATGTTTGTTTCCATGTCAATGATGTAGAGGTAGGATAAATGCGACCTGGCTGTTCAGACTGAAGTCACATTGCAAAATATCAGATACATATCGGATTTAAGACCACATATGAGAGTGGCCTGGGTTGGATTTGAAAAAATCAGATTTGAGAGGTTCAAACTGTCTTTAACAGATAGGATACAGGTCACATATGGACAAAAAAAATCAGATTTGGGCCACATTTGCCAGCAGTCTGAACATACCCTTAGTTTGTTAACAACCAATGCAACGAAAAATGTGTTATGTCGTTTCTGGGCTAGTTGGTTAAAAGTCTGTGCTTGCCCAGTTCCGTGTTACAGGGCTGATTTTAATGAGGTCCACGTTAGAATGAGAATATATTCATGTAGTTTCATTTCACTTTATTTATGTCTTGTATTTTCTTTGAAATATTATTTACATTTGAAAAACAAGATTTTTAAGAGAAGTTCGACAATATCTTTGATGATATGAGATTTTTCCCTTGGACATGGACACAAATTTACCATGTGAAGCTTGATCTGCTCACTGAATTTTGTTCTCTGCGTCGATTTATGGATAGCTATAGTTAATTCAGCACAAAGTACAACAAGGGACTGAGTGTGTGTGGCTTTGAGAGATGAATGAATGAATGAACGAATGAATGAATGAGAGCGGTATGGCGCAGAGGCGGTGAACCAGTGCCACACACACACTGGCGTGTGTGTGTGTGTCCGTGTAATGAAGTATGAGTGAGTGGATGAGGGAACAGAGCAGAGTTCAGTTTTTCTATACAGTCTGTTTGTCCTGTTGTTCTGCATGGATACGGCCAACAGTAACCGTTTAGAGGTCTGTTAATAAAGTCACCAGTGCGGAATAACTTGGGTCATCCTTAGATGTCCAGCCGGACGCACAATATATTTGTGTAAATAATTCAATTCAATTCAGTAGGGTGGGGGCACATGGAGACAGTTGAGGAGGTACATCTAGTCAGATGAGGGTGAGGAGGTCCATCCAGACAGGTGAGGGTAAGGGAAGAGGTCCATCCAGACAGCCTAAATAGCCTATAATAATTCTTCATTCTAACCATAATGCTAACAGATGAATGGAAACAGCGGGAGCAGAGGCGTTCGTTCTGGGTTAAATAGTGAGTGAACCCGTTAGCGCACCCTTCATCGTAAATACTGAGCTAACGATGGTTTAGCCAACGCAACCAGCCCATAAACGGATTTTGCGTTCGTTAAGCCTCTGCATTTGCTGACCCATCGTTAGCTCAGTATTTGCGTTGAAGGGTGCGCTAATGGCTGGAATCACTATTTAACCCAGAAACAAGCCCCTGGAACACATAACAATGCTGCACCTGGATCTGACCAACTGAAACCACCCCAGATCATAACGCTTCCCCCACGGGCTTGTACTGCAGGCACTAGGCACGATGAGTATTCATTTTCATTCACCTCTCTTCTTACCCTGATACACCTATCACTCTGGAACAGGGTTAGTCTGAACTCATTAGACCACATGACCTTTTTCCATTGAAACATAGTCCAATCCTTATGCTCTCTATCAAACTGATGGTTGTTTAAGAAATGAGAAGCTCCTCACTGCATCTCTTAGGATTAAATAACTAGTTGCAGCAATTATCCAGTGGAAGGCACTGGACTATTTGCTAAATGCTATCTGCTAGTCAACAAAATGGCTAGCAGATAGCATTCAAGTGGAGTTTTCAAATTTGGTAATAAATTGTCACTGCTTTTGCATTTCACTTCATTTTTTTTGTCATGCTGGATAGTGTGAAAGGTCTCTAGACAATATAATGGTTATGGATTGATTAGGTATATGGATTAAAACATCTTAGTTAAGGTCAGGTAAAGGTTTGGAATTAGGATTATGGTTGGGACATTGTTACACTAAGAAAGAGAAAAAGATATCCCACAAAACAGACACAGCAGGGAGATGGTTTGAGTCAACAAACTTTGGTGTTCCACCATAACCACCCTTATCACCGCCTACTAAAGCTTTTGCAAGTTAGTGACATGACCTAACCAATGTCATCAGTTTCCTGTGTCTAAAGACTAACACTGACATCTATCAGGTAACCTGTGGATCAAAATGGACAACGGGAGTACCACAAGTGTTGAAAATGGACACCAAAAACTCAATAGTTGTTGCTTACATTGTACATGCAATGACAATAAAGGCTATTCTATTCTATTCTATTCTATTCTATTCTATTCTATTCTATTCTATTCTATTCATGACCAAACAGAAGTACAGCAGAACCACAAACATTCATTTAGACACTGGAATTAAAGGATTATACAATATGTAAAACGCACTGTTGCTGCTTGAGAGAACTGCATAAATAAATTCTGACACAAATATCTCAAGTACATCTGATTATTTGTTCTTCAATTCTTGTTGACTCTTGTTGAATATTCTCCATTACAAGCAAGTCCATGAGTCAGGGATGGAATGTTTGAATGTCTGTTATGCCTAACATGACAACAACAGTAACTGACTCTAATATTGATAAGGTATGTTAGCTAGTGACATATTATCTTAGTTCATACATGAACAACATAAAGCTGACACCTGGGATTAGAATGTGTCCCCACGTAAGAAATATTTACCTGTGTCTAGATGAGCATGTCCTTGTCTCAGGGTTCCTATTTTGAACTTACTCACAAGCCCACATGTCCCTGTGAAGGTGAACTTAAAAATCTGGATGTAAAATATTGGCATTTCAGTTTGTGACAAAAATATCACAGCATTACTATGTACTGTATGCTGCTGGTTGGTAACCAGTTTTGGGTATTAACCCTCAGTTGAAGACAAACTTATAATGAGATGTTAACATCTTAAGAGGAAACAATTTCATGTTCATATTGCCACCATGATGCTACCATGTTTCTACTGTAGATTGCAATAGAATTATTATTCATTTTCTCTCCATTTTACAGTGGGTGGAATCTGGTGTTACTGTCTGCTACTAATAATGAATAAATAAAAAATGGACACTGGATCTGATGTGTTTTTTGTGGCTTTTGTAGACCAACATCAAGGTGAAGACTGAGCAGTGCAATCTGTAACTCTGTAGCTAGATGTCACTAAATACTGCACGCTGAACTTTTATATATAATCCTTTCCACCAGCTGGCTACGTTTCTTAAACTACTACAGTACCTGTTTTTAGCCTCTAATGAACAAATCCACATTATGAAAGGTTTTGAGTGGAACCATTTTATTCTAATTGTATTGTTATAATTGTGATGTACCACAAACCATTATATTGTAACATGCTAAATCGTAGCTTTTTGCAGGTACTGAATTGATTTATCTTGTGTCAAAATGCTTGAAATGGTTGATAACTAGGTTCATAAACTGATACAACACTGGCTTTATGGTTGTTGGAAAAGTGTGATCAGAAAGAAAAAAAACCTTTTCATATAGCTTAAGTTTGATTAAACTTTTCCCCAAACACATCAGACTAGTTTATGTACAGTTTGGTAGTAATTAGGCCTGTAACGGTACACAAAATTTCGGTTCGGTATGTTTTTGGTTTTGAAAGCCACGGTTCGTTTTTTTTCGGTTCGGCACAGGGAGAAAGAAATGTCAAAATGTCTTTAATACTTTTATGAATTTTTGAAAATTTTACTCCCAATTTTGGGCACAATAGAATATAGAAAAACATGAATATAATTCTGCTGCTATAAATCAAATAGAAAATAAAATCAATTATTAATATTACTAAATGTATTTTAAACATTAGTATTGCACTTTTCCCTGACAGGTAGCTTTGAAAAAACAACAAAAATCAAATCATAGTTCTATCAGTTCACATTTTGCATAAAAATACCAAAAAAATTCCACATGAAGTGCAACATTAACAAGAGGACAAACTGGTATTCTCTTTAAACGAACTGAAGAGCAACTTTGACAACAAAAAATTAACCAAATTATTTATTTTAGGACAGAGAACAAACTGTTTAGGACACTTTGTGTACGTGCGCACGTGCGTGCGATTTGTCGGGGGGATTTTTTTGTGTGTTTTTTTTGGTCAGAGCCGGGGGGTAACTAACGCTGGCGTGAAACAAAAGTGAAACTTTATATACTTTCAATGTCTAACTCTGGGTTCTATTCCTCTGTTATACAGCGTGTGTGTGTGAGAGAGAGAGAGAGAGAGAGAGAGCGAGCGAGAGAGAGACAGACAGACAGAGCTAGTGTTAGTGTTTTAGAACTACCGTAGTTCCTGGGGGCCAAACAACGTCCGTCTTATTCCCCGTTGTTGTCTTTCACCAGGACCTGAACTGATCCAAACTGGACTGTAATGATGGTGGAGGGTCTTCAGTCTCTTCCTTCCAGGTTCACATCATATTTGTTTTTTTTGTTTGTTTTTTTTTTTACCTCATATCAGCTGCTCTTTCGTATTTCGGGTCAATGGGCCCATCCTTCAATATGCCCGTGTGGAACTTGCGCGGATTTAAAGTTCCGCATCAAACGTCTTTCATTCCTTTTTCTTTTTCTCAACATACTGTGCCGTTTTGGTACAGCTGTGTACCGAACCAAACAGGTGTGTACCGAAATGGTTCGGTTCGGTACGTGTACTGTTACAGGCCTAGTAGTAATGATTGCCTCATTGTGATTTGGATGTTTAAAATGATGCTAATTTTTAAAAATGATTTTTCTCTTTCATCCTCTCCTTTGTTGACAGGTATCACTGGAAGGTTTTTTTGGCCGGCAGTGGTAGCCAGTATCACTATGTCATCCAAGTGCTGCACCCCCCATACTACTTCCATGCGCTGCCAAAGGGAGTATGAGTTGTCAAAAGATCATAAAATGATCTAAAGTGACAGCCAAATGGAAATTCTTAGAAACACATGGATTGATGAGCCAAAGACAGGAAGACAATGAGGTAAAAAAAACAAAGATAAAGAGATGTCCTTTCTCTATTTATGGCTCTATGATATATATATATATATATATATATATATATATATATATATATATATATATATATATATATATATGAATAAAATAATATCGAAACAAAATAAATGATAAAACAAAAAATTCAATGCTTCAGAGAAATCCCTCCTTTTCTTGTAAGGTCATGTCCAACCAGTTAGCATTTTATAAAACTCAGTTTGGTTTAGAATCTTTGAAATTCACATAGTTACATATGGTAAACCAACTGTACATCTTTCAAAGTTTTTTCTACTAACACCAACTTTTATTTCTGAACTTAGTTCATCTGTGAAGCAGCCACTGATTTGCCATGCTAGCAGTATGGCTTAATGGATGGCAACATTTGTCAGGTTGGTACACCAGTCTGGCCCAGACTGAATGGCTGGATGGATGGATGTGAAATTTTGTGCATATGATGTATTCTACAGTCTTGGTAATTTTTTAAACTTTTCCGATAGTGCCACCAGCATGCTGACATTTTATTCTTCTTGTGAAGTGCCCTGGCAGCTGCTGGAGAGATTTAAAATCTGTTGCATATATTCATGGTGCTCATATTGATTTTGCTGATTCCCTAATCTCTCCTCTCCTGTCAGTAACCTGGGAAATATTAACGTCTCTTGAATTTTCTAATTTCATTTTATCAAGCATGTTTTTAAGCTTAAAATAGCTCTAACTGATATTTTGATATTGATGAAATACTTTTTCTTTATCTAGGGGTTTTGTTTTAAGTCTGCATCCTCACCCTTCTTCAGCTATGCTCATCACTCCATTTCTGCAGCAGGCACCACATTTATCAGAGGCTCAGAGTAGAAAAATGTTCTGAAAAATCCGCTTTACCATGCCTACAACCAAACATCTGGTATTTCCTCACAGCTTTTCTCCGAATAGTCCTTTTTCCTTTGGATGTTGTGAAATGGTCAAGAAGTATTTTAGTGTCAGCAACAATAAGAGCACTCTGAATTCTTAAAACATTATGGAAAGGACCTTCAGTGTCTCTTTCAATTACATACTTTGCCATAAAAATATGAGAGGATGCTTTCCCCGCAATTCAGAAAAATAAACTATCAACACGATAAATTCCTCCAACAAGAAGTGAAACATGAACATGACTCTCCCATTGGTGTGAAATGTGGAGTCTGTGTTTAAAACGAACCTGTGCTACTTGGCATTAGTTATTTGCTCATTCTGTGCATTGTTGTATTTGTAAGCTTAGGAATGTCATTAGGTGAATTTCAGCTTCTTCAATCACAGACGTTTTTAAAACAATCAAACTATTAGAGGTTAATCATATTCAGCAGGAGGATAAATGTGAATTAACCAGAATTTGTAGGCAGATAATGCTTTGATGTTTTTAATTCAGCAAGTAAAAACTAAAAAAAGTCAGTAGTTAATTTTATACCTAATTTGTAGCATTATACTTATCTTTGTCTACACATTTACACTAAATGGAGTGCATTCAGATTTATCTAAATTTGATAATTAGGTTACTAAGTACTTTGCAGATTCAACCTGGATTTTTGGAAATACCCCATATTTTTGAACTCATGTTTTCTTACTTGCCTTTAAGCTCCTGTCTTCCTTTCGGTCACAAATCCACTAGAGGCATCTGGTCTTCCTGCCATGTTATCACGACACAGAGACCAAATATGACAGGAGTTCATAAGCACAATGTAACATTTAGCATTAAATTCTCTTCTGTCAAGATATGGTGGGAGACTACAGTAGAGCTAAAAGGGGATTCCTGAATACTAATACTTAATACACATTTGCCAGATTAGCTGAAACATGATTCCAAATAACACATCAATTTAACACTGTAATATTTTGATGTTGTATTTCTGATGTGTTGCCCCTGAATGGCTATGTATTCCATGTTTTTAAATCTTAATTCATGTTTATGCAGTATACATTGGATCCCCAGAGTGATCATGGAGAGAAAAAATATACAAACATAACTTAAGACCATATCTTGAGTAATTATTTCCCAATATCAGCTTATATGAAAGCCAGCACCACAGATGTCCATGATTTACCCAGTTCAAGTACTGGTAATAAAGACCCAAACCTCCACTGGCATTCAATATCAGTATAAAATATATATCACTACAAAAATTTAAATTCCTGTTGATCCTCTAATCCCATAAATATAAATAATTGGTGTAAAATGTGGTTTGTCATTTCTTTATGGTCATCAGATATGACCCACTTGGATGTTCAGAGGCTCTGTAGTGAATGTGGAAACACTGTCATCTCCTACAACATTGATTCACCAATAAAACCCATGGAGTTGGATCAGTTACAGTGGATGGACACACTGGGTCTATATTCAGTTAATGAGAGATTTAGCTGAAAAAGTCACTTTTTTTTTTCCCCCAGTTTTCTCTGTTTTTGATAGAGTAACCCTCCAATTTTATCTGAGCTTTTATGAACATCTACATGATCAGTGTATCAAATACTGAAAAATATCAAATTTTTACTTAAAAATGCAAAATACAGAGCATAATATTAGGGAAAAAAATTATAAATCACTTAAGAAAGGTTACAAATAGAGAGAAAATTAATTTGGGAACTGCTACAAAATTAGCTGTGGGTCTTTAGGTCTAATGTATTACTAGTGCAGCAGTATCAACATATGACCAGGCAACATCCAAAAACTATTCCAAGACAGAGAAGGAAAATATAAATTGAGAGGATAATATTTTTTGAAAATCCAGTGTGTTTCGTACCACTAGTAAAAGCAATTGTATTTCACAAAGTGACGTGAAATTATGGAATAAGTTGGACAGCGAGACAGAATGTAGCACAACCCTATACCATTTTAAAATACTATATTAACAGAAAATTTTGGAGAAATATGCAGATGAAGAAAAAAAGTAATGCACTGTACTGTTATAGTATTAATGGTCTATTTTCTTAATCTGTTTTGAGCACTTGCCTGTTTTTTACAGTCATGTGAATGTATGCAGTTGTGTATAGTATGAAGGGATATTAGTGAATTTATTAGATATTGAATGAACTTATTGATGGTTGAACAAATTCATTGATTGCTGAATTAATTTGTTGAGTGTGGATTGAGGTGTGGACACATGCGCCACCCTGTGTACACTGTAGTGGTGTAAAGCAACAACTGTAATACTATGAAACTGTGACAATGTATGTAATAACACAGCTGTTGATTGTAGTGCTGGTGGAAACTTGGGGTAGGAGTTCATAAGTTTGTACTTCATCCTTCTCCTTTTGGGCAGCACACATGGCTTATTGCTGATGTCAAACTACATTACCTGCTCAAATAAATAGACTGAATCTGAATCTGAGTATGTCATGAATCAATAAAATAAAGCTTAGATTAGCGCACTGAATATAATTTGTGCTGTCCTATTTTATGAAGTTACCTCTTAGTGAAAAGCTCTGAGTGGATCTAAGTTCAGTGCAAGACTTTTATCGGAAAGGTTAAAAAAAAAAAGGATATTGTATGTTGTATCTGCTATCTGTTGCAGTGTATAATGTGTATAGCAATAAAAACATGCTGTCCAAGTTCAGACTGTTGAGCCTTTATGTTATTACTTTAGAACATCCATAATTATATATACTATGGCTACACTAACAAGTACAGGCTTCTACCTAGGCCAATAATCCAGTCTTAATATTATCCCACAATATTATTATTAAACCACAAACACATGATTGTGTAATGTTCACCTTTTTGCCAATAATTATCGTAACTGAGATTCTTCTGTCGTGGAGGCGTAAACGACAAAGAAATTCGTGGAGAATGGATTGGTTGTCAGTCTGGCCTTCCTTTATTGTGCACAAGTGAGAAACCGACAAACAAAGCTTCGCCCTCTGTCAGAAGTCATGTCTACCTAATACAGAAAATCAGTCTAACTTATAGAGGCTGTGCTAAGCTTACACGGGATTGGTTAATGTAAAATATGACGTATGATGCTGTTGCTAAGTAAAAGAAAGAATGTCAGATGGACACAGGACAGAATGTAAGACCTTGGAGTCATTCTGGGAAGTTAGGGAAAGTAACTCTTTGTTGAATTCCAGAACTGAGAGAGCTCATGCTCTGCTATGGGCTAAAAGGTCAAACTGTAAGTTGTGCTATCTTTAGAGATAAAGTAGCTTACAATATGCAGAATTGAGAAGCTGACTGAGAGAAACATTCATGTTTTGAAGGACACAGGTGTCTGACAAACTAACAGTTCTGAGGAGCCAGGAAAAGAAAACTTATGGTCATCATTAAGCATTAAAATCAATATTAACACTTCTAAATTTTCTTGTCCGTATGACTAAACCAACCTGTGGTAGCGGTGTTTACAAAGGGCATTGACTTAGCTTATTTTAGCTCGTCACCAGCACTTACTGTTTACTCACTTCAATTCAATAGCAACCCAAAATCCCCATCACAAGTGGGGTTCAGAGGGTTACCAGTCTGCTGCTGTAACTATATATAACTGTATATAGTACCAGAACCCTAACCACAACAATAATGATCTCTGTTTTCCTGTTCCTGTTCTCCTGTTTTTGTGTCAGTAGATGCAACTGACTCATGTTGACTCATGTATCCACAAAAATATAAATATTTTGCAAAAGAAACAATTTTCCCTATGTTTGGATCATTTATATTTGCATATAAATGATGATTTAAGGTGGCTAAAACAGATTTTTTGAAATGCCTTTACAAGTGAAGATTTTTTTTTTCCAAACTCTGATTTGTGTGGAAAGCAGAGAATCAACTACAACCACCTGCACCTTGATAGGTCATATGTGTTGTGTAAGTCAGTGTATGACCTACAGTAGATTGTGATCTGCACCAATACATTAGGAGGTAGACAGAGGTATTGATGTTATGGCAAAATCTAAGTAAAATGAAGAATATAGTTCAACAAATTCAACTAACACTTTGAACTCAGGTTTATAACTTGTAATTGCTGCTCAACCTCATGACAACCTCGTCTGTGTCTGCTAGGTCCAATATTATGTGGAGGTCTGGTTTAAAGTTCTTTACTGAATCCTGTACATTACGCTTTGCAGAGAGAGGTTGTTCTAATGGTGCTAGCTCTACTTATCTGTGATCACAAATGAGTCAAAATGTGGAATGCATCAATGAAACATGAGAGCAAATTCATCAAAAAGTGGCTTCCAAATATTTTACTCTTCATGACCAATCAATTAAATCTAATCTGTCAAAAATAATCTGTTCTTGGTCAATCAAATCAACCAACAACTACCACACTGGTGTCTTTGGTTTGTCTTGTCGGTGGTATTTGAATGTTTTACTTTCTGGTTAAGAAAAAAATATGCACCTAAATGTAAATGTTATCAAAACCACAACTACATTTCCTACTGTTTTGCATAGCAATCATATTCAGCCATAGTAATATTGGTTCCTGTGTGAGCTTGCAAAAGAGCATGTGTGCACATTTCTATTTGCCTGTGCTTTGCCTAAGATTCAACACCCTCCTCATTACTTCACACTTCAGTGTGCACTACCTTCCTTCAGTGTGCTTTTTCGACAAAGAGGCAAGCTTTTGTATGACACACTGACTGCCTTATTTTCTCATCTTTTATGAAAACACACTCTGACCCACATAGCTCTCCATCAGCAGCCTCACTCACTGATCAAAGACACTAACATTACATCTAAATCTAAAACAAGCACCTGCTGCTACTGTGTCCTCTGTGTATACAATGTCTGCTGCTGAGATGTCTGCTTTTTGATTTTTGCACGTGCGAGTGCATGCGGGTGTGTTTACTTCAAGTCCTCACACAATCCACATAAATAGTACACAGGTGTTATGCTTCCAATGTGAAACAAATTGTTGCATTGTTGCAGCAGCCGAAGGCGCAGGATGCACAACCCTGAAAGTTTATTTCACCTCAATTTAAATGAAGACTTATATATAGAATATGTCTTTGTACTTTTATTTCTTTACAAAGCAGTGTGTGTTAAACAGAGTTGTGTATATGGGGAGAAACTGGCTAATAATCGGACAGTGGATATTGCTGTATCTTTCAGTAAATAAGCCAGTTTTATTGGAAGTGGTACTGCAAATCTGTCACACTCTTCATGGCTGAGGTCCTATGCACTTGGCCTCCATTACCATGTAAATTACCATTCTGCTGCTCACTTCTCAGGTTTCCAGGGCAGCCATCCGAAACCAATTCATAGCTCTCCGCTTTTTCCCCCTAGAATGTCCACTGTGCCATCACAAAGTGTGCAGCCCATTGAATTTCCTTTCTCATTGTGACCCAAAATTCATGATGAATTTGCTGTGCTCCTCATATCCATGGGTTATTTGTTGCTGCACATGTACAATGGAAAGAATCATCCTTTATCAAAAAGTGCTTTACATTTTTAATGATGGTGTTTCTAGAGAACCCCCACACGAGACCGACAGACACCGTCAATGGAGTAGGAGAGGGAAGACACAGACATACTGAATCATTAAAGGTGAAATGAAAGGCAAATTTTAGTGAATGTTTTAATCAGAAAGCACTCAAGGGGGGTGCAAACTTCTGCAAAAGATGTTTAATTTCCCAGCAATCAATTGATTCATGGCATTAATGATTCCCAAAACTGTTCTGTTGTGCTGATATGTAACCCTAACACGAACTTTGAGCACTTATATCTTTTGTTTTTCAATAAGATGATTTATACAAATTCACTCCAAATTTTATTTTGCATTCTGGAATACAGTGGTCCACAGATAACCTGTGTGTGCAATATATTAGAAACAAATCAGATGAATTTTGATCAAGATTAACATTTCACTTTGCAAGTTATTAAATGGTAATCTTTGGAATTTGGGGAATAGATAACATTTATGAAAATAGAAACATGTGAAATGAAATTTGATTCACAAATAGCTCACTCCAGATAATTACCTCCGCCAAGGAGGTTATGTTTTTGACGGTGTCGGTTTGTCTGTCTGTCTGTCTGTCTGTTTGTGTGCAAGATAACTCAAAAAGTTAAGGACAGATTTGGATGAAAATTTCAGGAAATGTTGATATTGGCACAAGGAACAAATGATTAAATTTTGGTGGTGATCGGGGGTGGGGGGGCCCACGGGGGAGGCCACTGATTGGCCTTGGAGGAGGTCTGCACTCTCTGAGTGCTTCTAGTTTTTTGCTGTTTGCAGAAAATATCAGAACATCCAGTGTAATGGAGGAAATTGTTCAGTTTGTGGTTGTCAGTTAAGTGTTACAGCAACGACAGTGAAAAATGTTAAAAAGTCTCATCTTCATATAAACTCATCTTATTTGACTGTAATTCAGTTTTTTGTAATTAAAAGTGTTGGCTAGTGTTTTCAAGATACGTGTTAGTGTTACTACGTAGGCTATATACACAGGTTTATGTACATTTATATAATAGATTTAGAAATCTTATCACTAGATACACCAATACCACATCTTAAAAATAATAGCCAATTTGCACTTACCTCTCACTTTTTCTTTATTAGTGACACTATTGTCACAGCCACAACACTTCTGTCATGACCAGAGGAAGGACAAAGAAGGCAAAGAAGACTACACAAGACTCTTTAACGTGTTTAGCCACATTTATTTAAGAACATTAAATTAGCAAGTCAGTTAATCATTTCATCAGTAGTGAGTGTGTTGTGTGAATGTGTATGAAAGTGCAAAGCCCAAAGCCAAATAATCCGTGTATCATTCGTTCATTCGTTTTTCAATTTAAAACCAAAAATGAAAAAAACAAAAAAACGACTTGTTTTTTTGGTTTTTTCCATTTTCAAAACCAGACTGAAAAATGGATAACGGTTCGTTTTTCCATTTCCCGATTTCGTGCTCAAATGAAAATGGAAAAAACGGATAACGACCGTTTCATCCGATTTTGCTATTTTCAATATAGTTGTCTGACCCGGAAGTAGTCGTTACCAGGGAAAAATAAACAAACGAATCGTGGCCGGACTGGAGGAATATTTGCTATATTTAAGCAGCTGTTTGATATGTACAGAAGCGTATTGCATTCACAAAAAAAGAAAAAAAAAATCAAATTGGCTCTGTTTTTGATTTTTTTTTTTTAAACAGTATCTCGTTAATTAGGAAAAACAGAACCAGTTTTTAAAAACTAATTTTATACTGTACTATGACGAAATAAAAATTCGGCTCTGATTTTCTCATTCAATGGGCCAGTCGTGCTGATCCAGGCTGGAGCTCCGTGTAAGGAACCCATTCCGTTTTAGGATGTCGGAACCAGTTCCCTTTGAGGATCATGAGGATCAAGGATCATTCGCTTACAAAACTCAGACCCGAGCTGTGCTCCCCGCACGTATCAAGCCATCCTGGTCTGTCGAGCAGCTACCATTAGCTTATATCGACAGCGACGTCTATCGATTGACACTACCCTGTCAAAACATGCTACCTTACGTTTCGATACACCTATTTGAAAATGAAATAATGCTTCTACTGTAGAAAAACACCATTATTTACTTATTCGTATGAGTATGGGTAGAGGAAGCTCATTTCGACAGGCTTATAACTTCTATCAAATAAAGCTCCCACTACAGGTAACATATTTATGCAGGCTTGTAACTTCTATTAAATAAAGCTCCTACTATAGAAACACCACTATTTACTTATTCATATGAATATGGGTAAAGGTAACTCATTTAGACACTTACAACTTCTATCAAATAAAGTTCCTACTATATAAACACCATTATTTACGTATTCATATGAATATGGGTAAAGGTAGCTCATTCAGACAGGCTTATAACTTCTATTAAATAAAGCTCCTACTACAGGTAACACACCTCACCTTTGTGATACTCAACACACTGAACATGGGACAACAGATGAAACATTACATTCAAATCAAGTCAACTTTATTTGATATATACACTATATTCACTATTTTGATCTTGTGAGGGAAATTCAGTGTCCGTATTTATCCCATCTGTGATGGCTTCATGTTTCTTTCCACAGACCTCCAACCTGTAGGAGGGCACATGCTACTTCCCATCAAGCCTTTAAAACCTCTGCAGGATGTGTCTGGATGCTTGTGATGTCTCCATTGTTGAGAAACCCTTCTGCAAACTGCAAAATGGAATTTTAGGCATTCAGTTGCATTTGACTGGCTAACATAAAGGAAAAAAAAACTGTTTACTACAAACAGTCTGAATTAAAATCTTTACCTTTAACACCTAAATCCCACAGCTACTGGCATCTTGCTGCTTGTTGTGGTGAACAGTTTTTACAGTCCATTTATCTCCTCGGACTTCGTGGCCCACCATCCTCAAGAAATTCCTAATTATTGTTTAAAAAGCATAACAAGCATATACAATACATGATATACTTGTCTGGATCAACAAGTAGCAGTGTCCTCTCTGACATGGTGACAATCTATAAATGTTTACTGTATTCATGTTATTCCATCACACTATGACATATTTGTGTGGCAAACCCTTTTATGAAAATTGACTTCTGTTGCATCAGGTCAACTGAAATCTATCTATCTATCTATCTATCTATCTATCTATCTATCTATCTATCTATCTATCTATCTATCTATCTATCTATCTATCAGAAATAGGTCTGAGGAAAATGGAAGAAAACCACTAAAATCCAGTGAGCACCTACATTTACAGGACAAATCCATCTTTTTAACATTGGAAATTTCATCTGAAGAATGGGTTTCATATCAAATTATTGTTAATTCAGGTTACTGGTGTTAGGTGATATGGCTAGATAAAAACAAACAAATAGACTGCTTTTCTAAGAGGCTGAAATCTTCTGGAAAACAAACTTCCAGCTACCACAGCACAGAGCTGATGAATGGATTCCTGTTAAAAAAAATTAAGTGTGTAACACTAAACTGTACTCCAGGGAACATTAAACAAATGTATTGAGAACGATATAATTTTACATCCAGCATTTGCCTGCTGTTTTTCAGCAAGGATATGAATGTATGCATCAATTACCTGTATTACCAACCCCCCCCCCCCAAAAAAAAAAAAAAAAAAAAAAAAAAAATCAGTAATAGGGAAAAAACACATTGTGGGTTAGTAATACTTTGTTTGAATTGTCACTTACATCATCAGCCAGCCAGTGATCTGGCTTCTCTTGGGGACTGGATCATCTTTGTGTTCCCGTAGAAGAGCTGTCCTGCACTGAACATTCATAAAGTACATATAAGCAAAAACATTTTACCAAAACATATATATATATATTTGAATACACCTTTGCCTGCTCACCCTTTAGTCTAAACCTCTCAGCATATCTCCTTCAGCTTAAGTTTTGAGATTTATTTGACCTGTCTGGGTGTTTCCTCTCAGACAGGTCATGTAGATTCTCCTCGCACCTCTGCTCCATACCTATAAGCCTTCACAAATGTAAAAACTGGAAAACACACAACAAAACACATTTTTTTTTGTAAAAGCCACATGCAGACACTTTTATACACGTACACCCACACAAGTTAGAGATTTGCGTATGATAAATGACAAATAAGACAGACTGGGGAACTAGGTATGTAAGTATTTGTGCAGTAAGGCATTTTTTTGGTTTTCCAAACTTAGCCAACTCGTCCTCAGTGTGTATGGAATCATAATGTAATTCACACAAGTGTGGGTAGTTAGGAGGACTGTTAACATAGATTTAGTCAGTTAAATGGTAGGCTACCATTGTTGTCATTCGTTGAACTAATTTAAACAATAATCTAAACGCCATTAACACCCAGGAGACTCACATACTTAAGGCTAATATCATACAATGAGAACTTCCTTACGCTATTGTCATCTCACTTCAATATTCTACGTCTATCCTTCGTGCACATGTAATTGCTTACAGGAATTGTTAACATTGATTTAGACATGTTAAATGGTAGGCTACCATTATTGGCGTTAGTTGAACTAATTTAAACAATAATCTAAACACCGTTAACACCCACCTGACTCACGTACTTAACTCGAATATAAAATGAGAACTTCCTTACGCTACCACCATCTCACGTCAATATTCTACGTCTATCTTTCGTGCACATGCACATAATTGCTTCCATGCTTACTGCTCAAAAGGCACTATAAAAGAAATATACTTACAAAATATGACTCACTTCTGCCTGGGGGAGCACAAATCGATGGGCATTTAAACTGTGAAAACGTTTAGGGGTCAGTAGCTCAACTCGACAGGTAGACAGGACACCGGCCACGATTCCGATTGTTTATTTTCTCCCTTGTAACGACTACTTCCGGGTCAGACAACTTAACTATATTGAAAATAGCAAAACGGTTGTTATCCGTTTTTTCCATTTTTCATTTTAGCCAAAATCGGGAAATGGAAAAACGAACCGTTATCCGTTTTTCATTCTGGTTTTGAAAATGAAAAACAAAAAAACAAGTCGTTTTTTTGTTTTTTCATTTTTGGTTGTAATTGAAAAACGAATGAACGAATGATACACGGATTCCAAATAAACCCACTTATCCAAACTAACAGTCCAGACAAGAGAGAGGGACTGGCTCCACTAGCCCCTCTATTAATAGTGCAGTCTGCTTTTCCACTCAGGTGTGGATCAATCTACCTGAGAGGAACACATCTCCAGATCTCAACAACAAGCAAAGCAGGAAATGGACTTGAGGCAGGCTGTCACACTATGTGGATAAAGTTTCACTGTTCACTTTGTTCATAAATATAGATACAAATAAACTTTATTTATCTCCAGGTGATAAACTGAATTAACTTTTACAGAGAGCTTGAAGTGTTTTAGGTATGACTTATGGTTGCATATGGGGACTGAGTGGAACCCTGTAATTGTTTGTAATGTTTGATTCATCTATCCATATGCCATTGTACATTATCTATCTCTGTAACTTGAAGTATTTGATTTGCTTCATTCAAGGACTGCAGAACATATAAGCAACAAAAAAAACCTTTACTCACACCAGACCTGCCTGTGTGAAGGTTGTGTGTTATAGTACACGAGGACCATTCTCTCTCACTTAGTCCATGATTTGTTTAACTAATAACGTGGAGGGATTTAAATTTGTAAAATCGATTATCAATTAAGTAACTTATTATTATTATTATTATTATTATTATTATTATTATTATTATTATTATTATAACTTGCTAGCAAGTTTGCATATTCTACTACTTAGGCATACATTATTGACACAGCTTGCCTCTTGCTCATGAAGTGGCACATGAGGAAATAACAGTGTGAAAAAGGTGAAGAGAAAAGCCAGCCCCAAGGAGGCTAAAATATGTTTTTCTTCTCCTCCTTGTCTTCCTATTTTAAGGCTTCCTACCTAGGGAGGTAATGAAGGCCTTGGCTTTGTAAACATTATTTCTGGCATATTGCTGCTGCCATCAGCTTATTTATGGCCTGAATTTTAATATTCTAGGAGCTAATGTGCTTCAGAAAGGAGGAAAACACACAGTAAAGCCTGAGCGCAGCCAAACATTGCTTTTTTACTTTCAGCAAGGAGGCCGCTCGACAAAAACATCAAACAGTTGCTCTCCCATGCCTGGCTCACGTTAATTGTACATCTATTGTTCCTACATAGGTCGCTGAGAAAAATGAGGAGATGCAGGCAGTGAAAGGAGAGAGAGAGAGAGAGAGAGAGAGAGAGAGAGGGAGAGACAGAGAGTGTGTAATGAGGCTCCTCCCGAGGCTGAATAAATATGTCCTAAAACAATAATCAGACTGACAGAGGTTTTGATGCCTTTCCCTGGGCTCTTTATGGCCTGTATCCCCATTACTCATATCCCCTTTACTCACCTTCATGAGAACAGAGAGCTTATTAGCCAGCTCGGCCCCATCGACCACAACATATGTTTAATTAATTAACAAATAACTTAGACATTTGTGCATTGTGTAGTTGTGTAATAAGTAATCAGAATAAATAAAAAATACAGTAGCCAGTAACAGTCTGATATGTAAGATATGCTGGCCTCATAATGATGTAGGATCCATGTAGTTTGAGGTTTTAGTTGGTCCCAGTTACATAAGATAACATGAAACAGATCATGTTCCTAAAAACCAGCTAAACCATGGACTCATCTGACCACAGCACACTATTCTACTATCTTTCAGTCTACCTGAGATCAGCTCAGATCCAGAAAACTCAGCACATTTATGCAAAGAATTGATGTAGTTCCTCTTCCTCATACATACTACGTCATTTCATTTTTGTTATATTATGTCAATTCTAATGAAAAATCCACAGCCGAAGTAAAAAATATGACTCAAAAAATATAACACTACTGCCATTGTAAAAAATATGACACTGCTGCCATTGAAATACTGTAATTGCATTTATTTACTGATACTTCAAACATCTGTGTCTTATACCGTAACATAACTAGTGAATTCATCAGCGTTTACTACCAAAATGCAAGGAGCAAACAAGCATGCTAGAATTGTAATTCAGTGCCTGTCTGTTCAAGAGCAAGATGAAGAGACAAAAAGAAAGAAAGAAAGAAAGAAAGAAAGAAAGAAAGAAAGAAAGAAAGAAAGAAAAGAAAAACTGTGTAGCATAAAAGACAAGCCAATAAATACAGCTGCTACACACTCCCATTCTGCTACAGAGGCTGTGAGCCAACAACCTAACAGGCAGTTGGCAGCAGGATCAAGGTGACTGTAAGTTCAAAGGGCAGGGTTCAGAAAAGTGACCCCGTCCTGCCTCACACACTCCCTAGTTGTCCATATTTACGAGGTGTAATTTTTATGTGAGTGCCAGGCAACAACAGGTTTAAGAGGGCCAGTGTAACCTTCCTGGGGCCCAGGGTGACCTGCAGCCCGGCTACAATGGTTTCTCTGGGCCTCAATTAGGAGCAGGGCTTCAGTGAGTCACCCCAGTGTCATAAGTTCATTTAGCCTCACAGCAGCCCCAACTCTCCTCTCTGCTGTGTACTAGTCAGCTTTGAAGCATTCAGGTTTCTTCATTGTCAGGGGAAGCAGTTCACGCACAAAAATAGACAAATGTCAACATGCAGCTTTGGATGTCTGTCAGAGCAAGATACTTCTTTTGATTTTGGTCATTTTGTTTTAGTTTCCAGTGAGACAAAAAAAAGTGAGATGAAAGTGAGGTACCCTCCCTCTTGCTGCCCTCTCTGTGGCTTGGTGAGTGGTGACAGTTGTGACGATGCCCTGCGACACACTGAATATGTAGCCGGGGATCACTGGGTCTGGCCACACAGACTTGTCACCACTGTTCAGCTTCAAACCCCAAACTACCAATTAACTCCTGTACCCACCCCCCACCTGCCTGAAGGCACAATAACCTGCCCTGCTTCAGTCTGTCCGCACACTGCTAACCCCCACTGCCTCTCATTTGCTATTTGCTCTCTAAACATGCCCCGTGAGATGCCCCATGACTCTATGACATACAGATGCTCAGAGATATTCTGCCCCATCTGTGTGTGTGTGTGTGTGTGTGTGTGTGTGTGTGTGTCTATCACACCCCTGAACTAAAAAAAAAAAAACAAAACAAAAAAACAAAAAAACATTGGTTTTGAGACTAAAGAGGCAGGCAGTGTTCACCATAGAGCAAGTATTAATTTATTTGTGTTATGCATACAATTTATTTAAAAAATAGAAAGTTTTAAGTACTTATGTGTACATTAACCCTATAACCTTATATTATCAGTCTTATATTAACCCTTTTTTAAATATAAATATATATTATACAGTAATATGTTTTTTCAGTCAGTAATATATTGATAGTCAATATATAGAGAAATATATTTTCTTTGCATAAGGGGAGAAACACTGTTGTAGAGGGTGACGGTGTTTCCACTTTCCCTAAGGAGCCTTGATAGCTAGCTAGCTAGCTACTGATCATGTGATGTTCATTAAAGCTCTGTAAATTCAATGGTTGTTAGACCAAATCTGAAAAAAAAAAGAGAACAAAGTGGCTTTTTAAACAAAATGTATTATTATCTAAACATAACACAAGTGTCTACATTCCCTGTCATTTGGCATAGACTTTGGATTGACAGACTATAGACAGACAGACAGAAACAGAAAGACAAGCAGACAGACAGACAGACAGACAGACAGGCAGACATAGATAGATAGATAGATAGATAGATAGATAGATAGATAGATAGATAGATAGATAGATAGATAGATAGATAGATAGATAGATAGATAGATAGATAGATAGAATCTATACAACTGATTATCTTGGACTTGTGGGAGGACATTATTTGACATAAGGAATCATGATCCCAACCTCTTCCAAACTCCCAGGTTCAGGTCTGCAGGCCTCCATCCCCTTCCTACAGAGACTTTAACATGGACATGTCACATGGCAAAAGGGTGACTCATTGCCATAGCCTCAGTCCTGGCTACAGCTCACATCCCGTTCACCCAGGAGGTCATTCCCTCAGCAATCACCATTATCCTTCACCTCCTGTGTGGCCTCAATTACATGAGGAGCAGGGAAAAGATTTTGCACTACGCTATGTTGGTGATCATCACTGTTTATGTGTTTAGCTTGGAATCAGTAACAGTAGCACTGGCTACAATGAGGTACATTTTAAAACATGTACCAAACAGGCACCGTTTATACTGAAATGTACGTTGAGATTTTGTCACAGCCAAGATGCTACTTTTTCCCAGGATGTCCATGCATATTTCAACAGGACAATACAAAACCACATTTTGCTCAAATTCCAATGACTGGCATCATTTGAGGTGCATCTTGACATACATAATCTGTCTATGACAATGACTCCATACTGCTGCAAATCTTAAAACTTGTTTGCAGAAAGAATGAGATAAAATATTTGGTGTGGTCAGATCCTGGATATATGAGAAGTGGTGTGAAAAGAAATGGTTACATTGCAAAATGGTACATGTGCTAGTGATCAAAATTTAAATAAGGGTTTATTTTGAAAAAATATATCTACAAATATATATATATATGCAAAATGTCAAATTATGTTGTTAAATTATGTTATATGCTGTATTATTTCCGGTGTGATATGGGTCGAAGATTTTTACTAATCTGTTTTGGGGTTTAATTCTAATTCAACAGATATATCAACTTTTTCAGATTTTTTGAATAATAATGGATAACATTTCTGTAGCGCTTTTTGGGACGCTCAAAGAGCTTTACATTATTGACCCATTATTCATTTGCTCTCACATTCCCCCTCTGGTGGTGGTAAACTACATCTGTAGCCACAGCTGCCCTGGGGCAGGCTGACAGAAGCGTGGCTGCCAATTCGCGCCTACAGCCCCTCCGACCACCACGAAATATTCATACGCATTCATACACCAGTGTGAGTGGCACTGGAGGCAAGGAGGGTGAAGTGTTTTGCCCAAGGACACAACTGACTAGGACAGAGCGGGATTTGAACTGCCAGTTCGAACTTGGTTATTGGATGACCAGCTCCACCTCCTGAGCCATGGCCACCCCAAGTTTTTTTGAGTTGGAAAATCCTTGTTTTCCCCGATTCATTATGTATTTGCTTGTATTTTTCCTGCAGTTATGTGTCCATGTGATTAATAGGAGATATGTGTTGGGTCAATAGAGACATGAAATGTGTTTAGCTTCATGACATAAGGGTCTTTTCAGTCTGTTACACTGTACAGCTTCCTGTGACACATACTTACATCAGTCATCCAAAGCTGCAACTCACTGAAAATGATATATAAGGCTATAGGATATATAAGCCTGCTGGGTGAAAAATGAGGTGCTGTTGGCATTAACCTCGCATTGTGATGAGGTAAGATTATTGAAGGATAATCCAGAGCACACACTTGCCTGTTTCACTTTGAAATGGCTTATTTGGGGAAGACAGGGGTCACAGTAATCTCAGCTGTAGTCCTCTACGATTTACCATCGGTGGGAGTTGAACCGGATAAAGGTGACAAGGCATTTTATCAAATTTGGACACCTCTGCTGATAGTAAAACAATGAAATCCAGATTTCTCTGTCCATATGCGGACACATGATATCAAGAGCGTGAGCTTTCACTTTGCGCATCCCCTCTCATCTCCTCCAAGTTCCACAAATCACCTTTTAGCTTTCCTGCAGTCACCAAGGAGGTTAAAGGGCATCTTCTCATGCTTGTCACTCACAGCAGTGTCCAATTTGAAGGCTCCAAAGGCCTGAACTGTCCATGTAGCTTCAGCCAGGTTGAGAGAGTGAGAAAAAAGCAACATACAGTAGCTAAAAAGGGAAACAGGAAGTTAGATACAATAGAGGAGACCTTTGATCCATGATGAGGGGGAAGACTTCCCTCTGGGTGCAAACTATTAATGTGAAAGTGACTCTGCCCACTGCACATTTGTTACAGCAAATAATGGACCTAAAATTAGCACACAATGGCAGGCAGACGGGCCACACTTGCATCCAGCCATGCGCAGGAAGGGAGCGGGAGGTAATTGTATAAGAATGAGTGATTTGTTGAGGTGGGGGCAGATTAGGAGCGCCGGCTGGTCGGCTTCTAAGGGCATAGAGGGAGAGTGACAATCATGGCTGAGATGACAGACCTGATGATTGAGCTTTGTCAGTGTTGCACCTCACTACAGCGCAGCTGTGGCTGAGGAGGTAGGGTGGGTCGTCCAGTAATTGAAGGGGTGGCAGTTTGAATCCTGTCCTAGTCTGTCCTAGTCATGTGCTCTGATGTCCTTGGGCACGACACTTCACCCACCTTGCCTCCAATGTCATTAACACTGGTGTATGTATGTTTGGTGGTGGTGGTAGGAGTTTGGTGTGGATTGGCAGCCATGCTTCTGTCAACCTGCCCTAGGGCCGCTGTGGCTGCAAATGTAGTTCACCACCAGTGTGTGAATGTCAGAGTGAACAATGGATCAATAATGTAAAGCACTTTGGGTGCCTTGAAAAGTGCTATAGAAATCCAATCCATGATTATTATAATTATTACAGCATGCTGCACAAAAACTGATGGTGTGAACCTATGTTTGTGCAAAGCGTAAGTATATGTGTACAGAAAAATAGGACCCATGTCCTGGTATCTCACCCGCATGTTCTATCAAGAATAAATAACAAGTTAAATTTGCAAGGTTGTTCTGCTGCTATGTTAGAGTCCTCTGGTCGTGATGCAGATCAATCTCCCAATAGAAGTGGGTGGTACCTTCACTGGAGGAACTCAACAAATCAAAGTCCATATATGACTTCCAATCAGTGCTCAATAGTAACTATATTGATATCTTTAACCATTTCCATGTTATAAGCTACCAAAATATGGCCCATTATAAGTTAAAGGCACATTTTTAATATTTCAAAAATTTGTAAAGAATTCCAAAATCAAAATTTCTGAAAACTGTGTGCAAAGTTTGTAGACATTGTCCAAGAAAGATAAACATAAAATTTGAAATGAATCCAACCAGTAGTTTTGTCAGAGACAATATTTGAAGAAATTGGCAATGAAGACGATGACAACAAAGATGAGGATAACAGCAATGAAGATGGCAATGAAGATGACACAGGGCCTTCACAATAGCTCATGGACTATTGGACAGTGAGCTAAAAACTGTAATACTATTTTTCTTGCTCATACATGTTACATATAAATTTGACTTAATATGGGATCTCTAAGAAGTGTTTACCAGAAATAGCTAGTTTGCAGCAGTTGGGACACATGGTGTGCAAGTAATTGACTGCAAACTGACTTCCTCAAAACAAAACAAACAAAACAAAACAAACAAAACAAAAAAAAACATATATATGTATATATATATATATATATATACATATATATATATATATATATATATATATATATATATATATATATATATATATATATATATATATATATATTTTGTTCTGTTTTGATTTTTGTTTTGTTTTGTTTTGTTTTCTATATATATTAGGCCTGTAACGGTACATGTACCGAACCGAACCATTTCGGTACACACCTGTTCGGTTCGGTACACAGCTGTACCGAAACGGCACAGTACGTTGAGAAAAAGAAAAAGGAACGAAAGACGTCGTGTGATGCGGAACTTTAAATCTGCGCAAGTTCCCCACGGACATATGGAAGGAGCACACCTTGACCCAAAATATGAAATAGCAGCTGATATAAGGTTAAAAAAAACAACAAATATCAGGTGAACCTGGAAGGAAGAGACTGAAGACCCTCCACCATCATTACAGTCCAGTTTGGATCAGTTCAGGTCCTGGTGAAAGACAACAACGAGGAAAGAGACGTTAATAAGACGGACATTGTTTGGCCCCTATGAACTACGATAGTTCTAAAACACTTACACTAGCTCTGTCTGTCTGTCTGTCTGCCTATCTGTCTATCATGCATGCTGTATAAAAGAGGAATAAATAGAACGTTGAAAGTATGTAAAGTTTCACTTTTGTTTCACAACAGCGTTCGTTACGTTAGTTATGGACCACACCCCCAGGCATATAACTGCCCTACCCCCCGGCTCCGACAAAAAAAAAAAAAAAAAAAAAAAATTTTATGCAGAATGTGAACTGAAAGAACTGTGATTTTTCTTGTTTGTTTGAAACTACCTTTCAGGGAAAAGTGCAATACTAATGTTTAAAATACATTTAGTAATATTAATAATTTATCTTATTTTCTATTGATTTGTAGCAGCAGAATTATATTATTCTGGTTTTTCTATATTTTATTGTCTCCAAAAATTGGGGAAAAATGTTAAAAAAATTCATAAATGCATTAATAGACATTTTTGCAGGGTTTTCTTTCTTCCCGTACTGAACCGAAAAAAAACGAACCGTGGCTTTGAAAACCGAAAACGTACCAAACCAAAAATTGTGTGTAGTCACAGGCCTCATATATATATATATATATATATATATATATATATATATATATATATATATATATATATATATATACATATATATATATATACATACACATGTATGTATATATATATATATATATATATATATATATATATATATATATATATATATATGTGTGTATATATATATATGTATGTATATATATATTATATATATATATATATATTATATATAGATATATATATATATACAGGGTGTCCCATAAGTCTCCATACATAGGAGACATAATACATATGGTTCTAACATGTATTTCTTTATATTTCTTCTTTATACTTCTTCAGCAGTGGAGGACACGCATTGAAATGTGTTCCCGACAAAATGGCAGTCATATAGATCATATTATATAAATAAAAATGGTCTATGTCAAGAAACGTTTATTTTTCCTATGTATGGAGACTTATGGGACACCCTGTATATGTAATGTATGTATTACACCTGTAACGGTACACATACCGAACGGAACCATTTCAGTACGCACCTGTTTGGTTCGGTACACAGCTGTACCGAAGCAGCACAGTATGTTGAGAAAAACAAAAAGGAACGAAAGACGTCGGTCGATGCAAAACTTTAAATCCGCGCAAGTTCCACATGGACATATTGAAGGAACGCACATGGACCTTAAATACGAAATAGCAGCAAAGGAGGGAAAAAAAAAAACAACAAATATGATGTGAACCTGGAAGGAAGAGTCAAAAGACCCTCCATCATCATTACAGCCCCGTTTGGGATCACTTCGGGTTCAGGTGAAAGACAACCGCCTTTGTCCGGTAGTTCTCAAACACTTACACTTACTCTGTCTGTCTGTCTGTCTGTCTCTCTCTCTCTCACACACACGCTGTGTAATAGAGGAATAGAACCCAGGAGTTGTACGTTGAAAGTATATAAAGTTTCACTATCGTTTCACACCAGCGTTAGTTATGGACCACACCCCCACTATATTAATGGCCCCCCTCCCCCAAATCGCATCCTGCACACATACACATACACACACACGCACACGTACACCACACACACACACACACACACACACACACACACACACACACACAGACACACACACACACAAGGTGGCCTAAACAGTTTGTCAGCTGTCCTAAAATAAATAATTAGGTTCATTTTCTTGTCAGTGTTGCTCTTAAGTTTGTTAAAAGACAATACGACTTTGCTCTCTTGTTAATGTTGCACTTCATGTGGAATTATTTTTATTATTTTTATGCAGAATGTAACTGACAGAATTGTGATTTGATTTTTGTTGTTTGTTCAAAACTACCTTTCTGGGAAAGTGCAATACTAATGTTTAAAATACATTTAGTAATATTTTATTTATTTTATTTTCTATTTGATTTATAGCAGCAGAATTATATAATTTCTGTTTTTCTATATTCTATTGTCTCCAAAAATTGGGGGGAAAATGTTCAAAAATTCATAAAAAATGCATTAAAGACATTTTGAGGGGTTTTCTTTCTTCCCGTACTGAACTGAATTACAATTGTAGGTTTGGTCAAACATCCAAACCTTGTCCCAGAAGCCTTGTTCCCAGCAAAATACAAAAAATGTTTTCATATTGTAAAGGGATAATTGAATCTAAAATATGCATCTATATATTAGCTCTGTCTTCAAGGAAATGACCAGACATTGAAACAGTTGGACAAAAAATAAGTTCAAATTTGGTTTAACTAAAGATTATTACAGGTTGTTCTTTATTCTAAATATTTGGGATAGCAAATATTCTTAAGTGCAAATCCAAAATGGATTCTGACACAATCTGCTCACCTCCAGTCTATTGCAATGGATAAACAAGAACCAAGCAACAGCAGTGAGAGATCCTGCCTGCTTGAAAGACAAACTCTGAAAGCCCCCCAGAACTGTTCCTCTAACAAAAACAACAATTATAAAACCCTGATGGAAAGCGGATTTGATTTGCAAAGGTTTTACAAGGCCAAATGGAGAAAAAACGAGTGAGAGAGCGAAGGAGAAAGGGGTCTGTTGTGCATTAACTTTTTTTGGAAGGTGAAGAGTTTTTCCCAGGTGCTAAGGGATTCCAGAGATGCTGATGGGAAAGTGTGTTATTTTGTGCTTGTGTTTGTGTGTGATACTTTATTATTTATCACCGTAACATAGAGAACATTGTGGAAAAAGAGGCAGTCTGTGGCTGCATGAGAACTGCACATAGTGCACGACAAAATCCCAACTAAAATCCCTGAGCTTCTCTGTCACAACCTCTTTGAGAGCTGTTACCAACACTTGTTTTTCCTTCTAGTTTTAAGAGAAGTAGTCAGCAGCAGGGATTATACTGATCTAATTCACAGTGAACACTGCTTACTGAAAATCTCTATATATGGAGACATGCAACTATGCACAAATATACCAACTAAATCAACACCACAAAGATAGGTTTCTTGCTTAATTATGGCAGTAGATGTGGGGCTCTTAAAGTGAAGTTGCAACACATGAGGCCAAGAAGCTGCAGCGCTCTCTAAGTCCCAATTTCCCAACCGAGAAAAGGCCCTGAGGTAGTTGAGCCCCTACTGAGGACACTTTACATGACCTCCTATAATGAGAACAGTCAAGCATGGAGATTAGTTTAGTTATGAAAGCAGGACAATAGGGTCTGCTGGGGACCATAAAGTACCTATGCCTAACTGATTAGGAAGACAAAAGCAAATATTCATTGTTGCACATTCAAGGGTGTATCTGTAACAAGTGGTCCACACTTTACTGGCAAAGTTTGCTTTTGGAAAACTTCAACATTCAGTTGACGTTTTAAATGTCTGGCAATCAGGTCAGTCCAAGGGACTATATCACTATATATATCACTATAGACAGACTATAGATAGATAGACAGAGACAGAGAGACAGGCAGACATAGATAGATAGATAGATAGATAGATAGATAGATAGATAGATAGATAGATAGATAGATAGATAGATAGATAGATAGATAGATAGATAGATAGATAGATAGATAGATCGTCTGCTCTATGCTGAGATAAAGGGAGGGGTAAAAAAAGAACAGAGAGATGGAGGAAAATAGTGTCCCCAGCTGCTTTTGGCGATCTAATAAACATGTAAACACTCTGCGTTCTCTACCTCATTAGGTGATTGCAGAGGCCACTTGCTCTCCATAAATCAGGACCCAGGTTATCGAGGCCTCTGATCTTAACTGTAGTGGGCGCCCAGCTGTCTACAGCCGTACTGAGTAAGAACAGCAGGCTTGGAGGAATCCAATTCCCTACCTCTCTCCCACCTTTCTCATTTTGCAAATAAAAGAGGAGATATGCTCGTAAGTGCACAAGTACACATGCTAACTGGTCATCAAACTTGTGTTGGGCTATTTGTTTCGGCTGGAATGCTTTGATTGTAATGACAGTATAAGGTCTCTTTTCCAAGCATCAGCCCAGAGGTGTTGTCATTGCATCGAGGAATGATTTTTCCCTCATCTCAATCGTGAGAAAAGCATAATCTCCTGAGAGTCAGCTTGAGTGAAAGATGAAAAAGTTAAAAGAATGAAAAACGGCTGTGTGAGTTTGACTTCAACCCCCTTTCATACCACCATAAAGGTTACTACATGCCAAGTTCAAGCACAGTATCACTCTCTTATTCCCTAATGTAAAACATACTCAGGTTAAATGCAGTCAGCCTACTAAATGTTACAATACTGACAGTCCAGTACAAAGGCTGTCTCAAGGCGTCTTCAGACCTGTCAGGGGATTGAGTACACTCAGCACTTTTCTTGTGGTTGGATGCTTATTTCCTTTATGTGTTCATTTAAAACAATAAGAGTCAGAGCTCAATTATCAATACAGCCTCATTTCCGTTTTTTTTTAAATTTTTTTTTTACTGCATTTGACCTATGACCTGTAATTTGGCAAAGACTTTTAGGTGAATATATTATCCTGCATGAGAGGGTGGTGGACAGTGGACATGTTAAAGATCAGGGCCTTTTCAGAGACTGAGATCTGTTTAAGAGCTGTAGATCCTTTTTGGCTTGCTTTAGGTTGAAAGTTTCCCTCTGTGGATTTAAAATTCAGAGCTCAGGTTTCTGGGTGAGAGTGCAGAATAAACCTTTCCTAAAGTCAAGCCCATGAGACCTGGCCATTAGTGGATGCAGTAACAGGTGGATGAGCGTGCTAACTTCTCACACTAACAGAGGCATTGCATTTGTACAATCACATAAGGTTGTAACCCTTTACCTTATCCACATTTTTCAGGGACTTTAACATGAATCCTTGTGAAGTTGTCTAAGCTAGGGTTAGGTTTATATCACAGACCCATATGCATGCAGTTGACTTAATCTGAACAGAAACATCGTCTGGTTTCTGTGTTCAGCATGCTTCAACTACAACTTAAACTATATCAGTTTAAACACAGCTCAAATGCCATCCTAACCATAACCCTAAAATTGGTCAACAATCAATGTCAATGTACAGAAAAGTGGTGCAGCACTTCTCTCAATCAGTTAAAATGTGCCAGATTGCTGACTCATAACATCCTGTGATGCTACTGACTGAGGTGTGTTATGGTGTGAAGTATTCATAAAACCTGTATAAAGTAGTTTTTTGGCCAGTGAAATTCAGCGATTTATCCTTTAAGCACCATGAATTCTTGAGATGAGAGATAGTACTTTTCCATAACATTACCAAAAAGGTTGTAAAATTCATTCATAGAACTGACTGTCCAGTCAACATTCTCCTAATTTTACCTCTTCAGAATATATAAGAGTACAGGCCAATAAATATGAATCATTTTGTGATTGATATGTTGAAACATGCATATAAACATTATCCATGTCAATTGGCAGGACTGTTTGATGCTGTTGATATGTAGTTGCCAAAATGCATCAATTGAGCATTTTTCATTTAGACTAACTCACAAAACTACAACTTGTGATCTTAATCACAGGTGTTTCTTAAAATACAATAAAAACTGCTATAAAAATGTTAAATTTTTAACTTTTCAACTTTTATATGTTCTATATGCCACCATGCATAGCAAACAATACACCCTTACACAAACACTATATATAAATAGGCTCTATCAAATTAAACTATTGCCATGACCAGAACTATCCTCGTGATGGCAACACTGAATTGTTCAAGTGTATTGTTTTCATTATGAGCTTGATGGCAGAGCACAGATGTTGACCTAGCAGAAAATGAAGAGTTTGATAATAATCTGAGCTTCTCTTATTACTCACTTAAAACACTAAAGTGTTGTAGCAAAGAAATGAAACAAATGGAGAGGAGAGGAGAGGAGAAATGAGGAAGAATTTGGCAAAATTTGGAAAATGTAAAGTGCTTTCAGTACCTTGAAAAGTGCTATAAAATCTAATCCATTATAATAACGTTAATAATAATAATAATAATAATAATAATAAAAAATATTATTATTATTATTATTATTATTATTATTAGTAGTAGTAGTAGTAGTATTGTCATTGCTGTTATTATTGTTGTTATTATTATTTAAAAAGGAAAAGGAGCAAAGGGGAAAATTAGCAGAGGAAAAATGAAGGTGAGAAATGAGGAAAGGGTACAAGAGGAGGAGGAGAAGAGGAAAAGGATCAAAGAAGACAACAGGAAAAACAAAGAGAAACAAAGAGAGACAAGTTGAGGGCGAAGTGAAGAGAAGAGAAAAGGAAAGGAGAACACAGTCCAGCAGAGGAAGCCCGCTGAGCGACTCTTGGTGTGATTCGTAGAGCTAGTAGAGGTGAAGTTAACAGCTATTGACAGGCCAGGCAGGCCACAGCTACTCTTCACCTCTAATCAGCCTTAGCCTTTAATCAAGTCCAAGGCTGGGACACAATCTCCAAACTACTGATGAATGGCACTATAGGATTACCTCATGACCTGAATTTGGACTGCAGTGAAATCTATGTACTCCAGTAAAAGTAACGAAACCCTGAAGTGGGCTACTTTTTAAATGCGCACATATCAAATCCAAGCTATGCATGAGACAGTATTTACATGCATTCTTTCCACATTTGTGTCTGCTGTTTTTTCTAAACTAATGGAATCTGTTGGTGCGGCTGGCAACATGTAATATGTGTAATTTGATGGGAGGCTGCAGAACAAGGAAGCAGGGAATATCCTGGCCACATCTTTAACCTATTGAGGCAGGATGATGTCATGATTAGAAGAGGAAATTGGGATCCCTCCAGAACCTAAACACCCCAAGGCTGTTGAGCCAGCCATCCAGACGGCTAGAGGGGAGGGAGACAGGAGAGAGAGAGAGAGGAAGAGGGAGAGCGAAAGTGTATGAGAGATAGAGGGAGAAAAAAATAGCAAGAGATGGGGGCTTGGGCCTGACCCACAGTGTCAGATCAAAGCGTAGCACCACTTGGCTGACAAGGAGGGGCACACTCCAGGGATAAGTGTGTATATGTGTTCGTCTGTGTGTATGTGTGCAGGATGTCTGCCATGGATCTCATCCAAAGTACCCGCCTCTTCAACCCAGACCTCATGTCAAACATTCCGTGCTATCTCTATGATATCTAGTCTCATCTTGCTCCTACCTTTGTATTCCTGACTGATTCATTGTTGCCTGTGTGTGCGCACACACACACACACACCTCATACAAAAACTTAGTACGTTAAACAAATCAAGCTGTGATGCTCTTCCTGGCTTCCTTGCCTTACAGTGGTGAAACAAACAGAGGTGATGAGGTGAAGGAGACACTGAGCAGAAGCTGGGCAGAAAGAGAACCAGAGAAAGTGGAGAACAACAGAGGAAGTAATTGTACTTCTTTGCCATTGCATACTGAAAAGATTCTCTCACACAGCCCCAAAATACTCATACATACACAGTATAATCACGTGTGAAATCCCTTAATGAGCTGACCACAAGGCTCTCAGTTGTGAGTGTAAGAGGAACAACTGATGGGTTGTAAGGAACTGGGCTCTTTTGACATTTGTTGGTTCTCAGCAACACTAAATCTCTCTCACACAGTGATCACTGGAGCAATTATCTTTTCCTTGTCTGAGAACTCAGCTGAGTTATACTGGAACAGGGCCAACATGGGCACAAGGGATTCTGCTTGCGCACACACACACTACACTCATTTATTTGCCTGTATCATTTCCTTGGGTGCCCCCCCCCCCCCTGTTTTTTTTTTTTTTTTTTTTTTTCCGACAGTAGGAAAAGCCCCAACTGCTTTCCCAGTTTTTCCCCACTCTTGTCTTCTTTCTGTTGGTATGGTGATAGCAGTGGTTTATCACTCAGAAAGTCATGTCCCTTCAGTGAACTCTGTTTTAACCTAAACAGAAAGGGTACTGTTCAGAAGTTGATTATGGATGGTGTGGATCATCCTGTACTTGGCAATTGGCATGTGTGATAAAGTACAGTACATATTATTATCAGACAAGAACTGGTGATTATAGGTGTATGAATGACGAAAAGAAACTCACTGTTGATCACTCATTGTTAAACATATATGACAACAATCATGATACACATTAAAAATCTCCTTAAGTTTCTGAAAAATTCTTTTTATGCTACATGAAATGCCTATGACCACATGTTACCCCCAACAACCCCTCACAAATCACTTTGCTCTCAACGTATGGCTTTAGGCCTTGTTCTGTTTGGTTGTGTTGAAGCAAGCCTAGTTTCACCCTGAGGCCTTGACAGTTAGGGAATCACTTAAAGAGCTTTAAAGGCTCATATTTCCTCCCCTCACCACATAGAATTCGACTTGCCTTCTGACCCTCAACGCCATGAATTATGTTATTGCCTCTAACTAAAACAAACAAAACATATTTCTTCATCAACATCTTCTTCAACAAGATGGACAAGTCAGAGAAGAGAGATGGAGCGAATAGAAGAACTGAAAGGCTTGCAGTGGGAGCAATGTGTTTCCAGTTGTAGGTTCAGTCAGAGGGAGTTGTTGCAGGTGTTAGCTAGGTGTCAGTTATGGGAATGATTTAAAGACTCACATGCAGCTTAAAAGAAGGTTCACTCAGTCTTATTGTAAACATGCCGTTCTTTTCTTCTGAGGGAACTAGTGGCAGAATGGCAGCAGAGATGATTTAGACATACAGTAGCTAAGTCAGTTCAGGTGTTCAGTCTTCAGTGTGTATGTTGCAACACAATGATCATAACACTTCAGAGATGACAAAACAAATGGAGCAGTCAGGAACAGACTGTGGTGACATAGGCAGTATTTCTTTAATCTGATGGAAATCATTCTGATCAGAGATTCTAACTTAAGTGATTATATGGCAGCAGATGTGATAAAATGTTGAAGGTAAAAGCATTTCTTTAGAATGTAACATCTGACATTTGCAAAGTAATTTTGCATGTTCTGCCAGAAATGTAACTAAATAATAAGATAAATAACTTGCTTCTTTCCTCTTTTATTATGACAGTTTCAACCATTGAGTTGCTCAATAATAATTAAATTAGGGCTATCAAAATTGACACATTAACTTAGATTAGTCCATCATCATGATTCATCTTATTAAAAATTTTAATGCAATTAACCCATCTGCAGCACAGAATGACTCTAAATGTCTCTGTCAATGCATTTGGGGCAGTTTGTCCAAGTAGAGTTAGTGTCATGCATGCACAAATGGGCAGTTGATCCGGTAGTGAGAGTCAGCAGAACCAACCCATAAAGATGGAAGATGCTAAACAGCACGTTGGCCTTCTGGATGGAAATATGAGTGGGTTCTCTCCACGTACTCCAGCTTCCTCCCACCATCCAAGACATGCACTAATAAGTTAATTGGTTAATCTAAATTGCCCATAGGTGTGAATGTGAGAGTGATGGGTTGTTTGTCTCTATATGTCCTACCTACTCCCTTGGTGTGAGTTAAAAACTTTTACTTGAGACTTAGAAGTTTTGCTTGAAAATCACTCCTCTTTGTTTGCAACTTCAAAAGTTTAGCTTGCGAATTTAGCTGCGCTTAATGGGTGGGGCCTACGCTGATAGATGAGAGAAGAGTTTCTATTGGTGGGTTGACCTGGCTCCAGAAGAATTGATAACCTGATTGCTTCTCTCAGTTGTGTTTGTGGGTATCCTATGGGCTCCTGTGTCACTCGATCATTATTTCTCTTTTTGCGCCATGGCACCTGGCACCGAGCTGTGGTACAGGTGTCCTGTCGAGCCACCTTACACTCGCTGTCTCTCAACTCCTCCCTGTAATTCACTCACCCATTCCATATTCTGCTCAGGGTGTGAATGTACAGGCTGTAGCCGACGATATTTAGTGTAATTCGTTATGGGACACATTTCAATTTCAAAGAGCAGCAGACTATCAACTGACCTCCTAGTAACATAACACAACCGAGAAGTGGGTTTAAGGCGAAAGCTGGAGCCGGCACTGGAGCCCGGTCAAACCCACCTATGGAAACTCTTCTCTCATCTATCAGTTTACCCATTAAATTTGCAAGCAAAACTTTTGAAGTTGCAAACAAAGAGGAGTGATTTCAAGCAAAACTTTTGAAGTCTCAAGCAAAACTTTTTAACTCACAACAAGGGAGTAGGTTGGATTCTGACATTGGTGGGGACACAAAAGTGCTCCAAGGCAGCACTCCTGAAAGTTGATGTTTTTTTGCATTTGCGATCATGATTTCATGCCATGTAGAGCTGATCAAACAAGCAAACAATCATAGTCAGTCAGTTCAAGCCATTTTGGCACCCTCAGCGAGATATGAATTTGGTGCCCCCCCCCCCCCCCTTAAAAAATGCACACATGCACACAAACACATACACACATACATATGGGGGGGGGGGGGGGGGGGGGGGGGGGCACGAAAAGGAGATACATGAAGCATGAGAGGAGATGCACAAAGCAGCCAGCAGTAAACCACATCGAAACACAAATAAATCAGATAGAAACATATATAAACCACATAGAAACATATATCAAACAGCCAACTAGCAGTAAACCATATAAAAACATAAATAAATCAGATAGAAACATTTATAAACAAGCCAACTAGCAGTAAACCACATAGAAACATATATAAAGTAGAAGCACTCGGAGAGCGCAGACCTCCGCCAAGGCTGATCAGTGCCCCCCCCCCCCCCCCCCCCCCCCCCACCCCCCCCGTGGGCCCCCCCACCCCCGATCACCACCAAAATTTAATAATTTCTTCCTTATCCCATTTCCAACAAACCCTGAAAATTTCATCCAAATCTGTCCATAACTTTCTGAGTTATGTTGCACACTAACGGACAGACAAACAAACAAACAAACAAACAAACAAACAAACAAACAAACAGACAAACAAACAAACAAACAAACAAACAAACCCTGGCAAAAACATAACCTCCTTGGCGGAGGTAACTAGAAAAGCACTCAGAGAGCGCAGACCTCCGCCATGGCAGATCAGTGCCACCCCCCCGCCCCGATCACCACCAAAATTTAATCATTTGTTGCTTGTGCCAGTATCAACATTTCCTGAAATTTTTATCCAAATCTGTCTATAACTTTTTGAGTTATCTTGCACACGGACAGACAGAAAAACCAACGCCGGCAAAAACATGACCTCCTTGGCGGAGGCAACCATATAGAAACATATATAACCCAGTCCAGCAGCAGTAAGCCATATAGAAACCTAAATAAACCACCTACAAACATACATAACCCAGTTCAGCAGCAGTAAACCAGACACCTTAGCAGTATCTCATATCTTAATCATCTAAAGTTCCATTATTAGCCAACTTTGCTTCATTTCAGTTCAGCTATCTGTTGCTAGTAACATAAAACGTGCTTTAAAATTATAAAAGGTTACATACCTCTATAATTGGATTATTTTCGTCCTCCTCTTTTCTCTGCTTCTAAACTGTGCAGCTAAGGGCTTGGAAGACCTTTTCATGGTGATAACTCTCCAAACTTTACCTGGATGCTTAGTTCAACACCTGTCTGACTGCCATTCAGCTCCACTCTGTCTCTGTCACTCACACACACAGTGAGCACCGGTCTGAGAGAGCTCACCTGAGAATTACAGGGGGGGTTGTTGTCTTGTTTTTTTTCCTCTCATCTCTTTCTTTTTAAGACAATTAATGGGAAAGTATCATGTTATCAGCTATCAGCCTATGCCATGAACCAGCCCTGCATGCACGGACACGCATACGCATGCGCATGCACGCAAACAGACACATGTACAAATGTAAATGTAAATGACACCTCTGATATTCAAATCCGTCTGGCTGATGTGACCCAGGCAGAACAAATGCATACATGTTGACAGCTTACACTAAGCAGTTGGAGATACGAACTGCCTCCTGTCCAACTTCCAACTTTTTTTTTTTTTTTTTTTCCTGTCTTGTCCAACTAGTGCGTAACTGTGGCTTTTACAAGTAGATGGAGTAACAGCGAGGACGGACAGTCACATGTACAATAGCAAAATCACAGAGCCAATCGGAGAGTGATAACTAGGTTGGAGGCGGGATTTCTAGCAGAGACCGACTATTAACCCTTTGTTTTTTCCGTAATCACTGACTAAACACTACGGACAGTGGTTGTATTGATAGGGACTACACTGTCGTGGCTGGATATTGGTAGGGATGTGTCCCTAGCATCCCTACACAATTCTACACCCCTGGACTCACAAGCAATGAGGACTGATTTATTAGCAAAATTATCTTTTTTTTTGGAATGCCACTTACTGTCTTTTGCTCTCAAATCTCTTTTTTGGTTGCAGATCTGTTCTTTTTAATTGCAAATCCATTCTTTTTGATTGACGAATAAAGAAACAAATTTCTCTCCATAGAATACAAGGGTCTGTGTAAACATGGACAATGTGGAGCTGTCTTTCAAAATCACACCATATTCAGTATCTAACGTTTAAAGAAATGCCACTCAATGTCTAATGCAGAGCCATGCAGTCTTATGGTGTCAGGTTATATGACATCCTTGCAATATTTAATTCATCCTTTCTGGGCTGAAAGAAAAAAAACCCATTTCTAAGTCAATTTACTTTTTTCACTGATATTAATCATAGAAAACTAACGCAATATTTCCCCTGGAGTCTGGCTCAACTACCCTCATAATTATCTAAGCAATGTGGATGCACTTGAGGAGAACTATGACTAGTGCTCATCAGAGGACACCGGATCCATTGTGGAAGTGTGTTTAAGACCCACATTCCCTGGCATCCTGAGGTTGTATCGACCACATCCCTCACTTTTTTCCTGTGTGTGAGCCTAAGTATGTGTTTGCTAAATTAAATTAATGTAATGTGTGGTTATGGCTGCACTTATACTGTCAGAATTTCAATAAATGTTAAGGGAATTGCTCTGGTGTGTGTGTTTTTTTTTTTTTTTTTGGGGGGGGGGGTGCACAAATGTGTCAGGCACAAGATGACTGACCACCCCTCCTTCTCCTCCTTTCTTTTTCATCCTGGCCAATTTCACCTGAGCCCTGTACAGGTTATGGGTGGGAAATAAAAGCTTTGGTATGCCTCTGGAAGCTATTTACCATCAGTGTGGTTTGATTGGAGTAACAGACTGGCCCCTGTCAGCCTGGTGGTGGAGGGATAGCGGAAAGGTTGCTGCCGAGGCTGAAATTAGTGAGGGGTATTGCAGGGCATAAGGGGGCCCCTGGTCTGGTGTCAGGCCTGATTAGGAGTATCCAGGGTCCATAACGCTCTGCAAACAGCATGCAACCAATAACTCACACATGTGTAGGAATTATCTGTGTATACATGTGTACATAGGATGTGGTGCCAAGGGCCTCATGGAGAAACAATCTGTTGAGGATAAGTTCATTTCAGACCATGTTTAGGGGAGATTTTAGAGGAGAAGTGTCATTCTGCTGGAAAGGATTGGCTCAAAGTTAAAGAAGACAGCAGATGGAGATGATGCCTGTACAGGAAGAGGGGAAGCCTGGGGAAGGAATTCACATTGATTTACCATAGATCCTCATCCGAGATCAATGCAGGTTCTGTCTGAAGATTTACCTCGGATCTGTGAGGGCTCCCCTCCCTAACTGAAAAAGGGGAAAAAGGAATTGTATGTAAATGTCTCAAGAGCACCTTTTTGTCAGCAAATCACAGAAAGCTTTTTCGGAAAAAAAAAAAAAAAAACATGACAAGGCTGCCAAATGTAATATCACTCCTGACATGAGATTTGAGTGCACTTCAACAGTTAACCCATCAAAACCCGTGCTTGATTTCACACTTGTCGCGATTACACGACACATTAAAGCCATCTTGGCGCTGATGCTTTTTTCCCCTTTTGTCCCAGGCCTGGCAGATCCTGCTCATTTAATATATACTGTTAGAGATTGGTCAGAATAAAACCGAAACAGCTCCCAAGACTGCAGCTGAATTCGGGATGTATTATGATAAAACATACAATATTGTTGGACAAGTAAAATGGTTGGCTTAACTTCCTGTAGGTCACAACACGATATGGTACGAAACATTAAAACAACATATAAAGAGTCTACATTTGTGACTAAAATTGGACATTTTCAGTCACCTCACAACCACAAACAGATTTTGTTGATCAGATTATTGTCAGTTAAATGTCAATTGTTAATTTAATGTCCCCATTTTATTGAAGTTTCATGAAACTGGTGCCTACAGGAAAGTTGTTTTTCTAAATATAAAAGAAGATACTGAATAATAATATGAAGAAATTGCAAGCTGTTGTTAAAAATACTCCTGAAAAGGAGGTTGGTGAAGTATATAAACTTTCAACTCAACCAAAATTGATTGCTCGATCGAGTTAATTAGAAATCCAAATTATCTAGCTATATCAACAGATGTTTACTAAAAAAAAAAAAAAAATGCACAGTGTGTAAAGACCAAATATAAGAAATATCCGAAAATCCATTTTGAGATGGTGAAACTTTTCCATTTCCTTGACAAAAATGAAGGGAAACAAAGGAAATGTACGTGAATGTCAGAAAAAATCTGAAGAGCTTTTTGTCTGGAAATCAAAGAAGAGCTTTTTAGAAAAATGTGACACAGCTGCCAAATATAATATCACTCTTGACAAAGTAGTGGAGTGAGCGTCCAACCGTTAGCCCATCAAAAGCCTGCTTGATTACACTCGTCGCGATTACAGGAGACATTACTGCCATTTCTACTCAGACGTGAATAAAATATAAATGGATTTTCTCTCTGAAGGGCGCCGAGAGGTAACGGATGTCTCTGGAAGGAATTTGGAGGTGAAAAGTTATTTTGAGTTGATTTCTAGTGAGATGGTTCTTCTGAAAGATGAGACTCGATGGAGAGATGAAGATGACCCAGTAAGGGCAGAGAAAGGGAAATAAAGGAAAGTGGTGACAAGGGGGAATGGGGGTTGAAATAAGAGAACACATACTTTACTTCTGACTAGGGTCTATTCATATAACACGTAGTATTTAGCCGTATATTTGAAATTGTATGTCACATCTCCACCTGTTGTTATACCTCACACTTGCAATGTTCAAATCCACTACTCACATTTCAGCCCCAAATGATGCCTGTGTTTTATCTCCAATCAGACTAACTAATTATCTATTATTGAACTAAATTTTCAGAAAATTGTCAGGAGAAAATGTTAATTTATGCTAATTTCATTCCATTAACATTATGTAAATACAAGAAACTGGTTATTTATCATGATCATTATCTTGGTTTAAACCACTGTCAGACACAGCCACAGTTTTGTCATATATTACCATACAAGGCTTGCCTTACTTTCGTTTCTGCAGCTCCTCATTCATCAGTGTTGCATTTCTGTTCTCAATCTAACAGTCTATTTGTTAAATTGATTTCGTTAATCTTATTGTCTCCTTATTGGTGCACACACGTGCAGACGAATAAATAATCATACCTACATTTTATTCATTCCAATTTGTATTTACCTTGTATACAAGATCCCAAACCATAAAAACTTTTTTGCAATATTGAGGCTTTCTGGGTTTTTATGATCCACATACTGAAAATGTGATAAAACCATCTGAAAACATACTAACACATAACAGATAGGTCAAACAAACTTGTACTGAATACTCTTGTAAACCCATTTAGTGTATACTGTGCAAATTACTGAGAGTGTATGAAGAAGTGATGTTTTGTCTGCACCAACAAAATAAACCATATGACCTTGAAATGCTGAAGCACATTGGAAACATGACCAGTGTGGTCTAAAATGGACAATGCGAACTACTGCACTGATTGTCATGTTTTTAGTTATGGCCACAGCACATCTCTGTAAGAGGTGGTGTTGACCCGTTACCCCCCATTGCTTTTAAAACATGATATCTCCAGAAGACAGAATGCTGCAAAACTCAGCAGTTTGTCTTGTTGTAAGGGTGACCTGAAACAATTTGGTGGGCAAAGCTCAAAGTAATCTGTTATCTGTGCAGTCTTATAAGCATGATGTCTAGCTTGAGAGAATGTCTCAGACTTGGTGCAAACATTGATTTGGACTCAAGGATAAACTGAAAATGTTTTGTTGGCCAAAGGTCAAAGTTCCTGTCAGGAGCCTAATTTGGTTCATTTAAACTATGTTCACGCTTGACCATAACTGCTAGAAATTGAGAGAAGTACATAAACAGATTGTATTGCAAGAATAATGAGCATGTGTGAGTGAAAAAATTATTTGGACCAGCAATGAGTAGCCATTGAGTTATAATGAGCAAATACTAAATATAGTAAGCATTCTTACAAATCAGAGTCAGTTTTGTTTTTTCTGTTTTTTCTTAACTGAAGGGTAGTTATGGCTGGACACATTGACACAAATTAAAATTTTATTTTATTTTTAAAAGTATGTATAAAATGTATAGGACATCGTAGAAGCTGTAGTAGTAGTAGTAGTAGTAGTAGTAGTAATAATAATAATAATAATAATAATAATAATAATAATAATACAAAATTACACTAATAAGACGATCAGTTTTTTTTTTTTTTTTTTTAATCAGTTTCTGCCAATGGTTATGCTTTGTTTAGATGCAATCCAACAGAAAGACAGGAAGGCAGCAAGGACACAGTCCAGAGAGGACACTGCAAAAAAGGAAAGGGAATGTGTAGTAGAGTAGAACCAAAGAGCTGAAAGTTTTTGAGGATTTGACCTTATGGTACAGGCGGCATTAATGAGTCACTTATTATTTATATTAATTTAATTCATTCATAATGTTGTCCCCAAAGAACTGGATTTTCTTAAAAGTCACTAGTGTTGATGGAATTTCCTCACCTAGAGCTGAGAGGTGTTACTGTATAGCCAGTCCTGTCTCCACACTACACTCTAGACAGATCTGACACAATCCACCATCATCATCTGGCACCATCCTCTACACGAGGGGTGTCAAACTTATTTTAGTTCAGGGGCCACATACAGCCCAGTGTGATCTCAAGTAGGCCAGACCAGTAAAATAAAAACATACTAACCTATAAATAATAACTCAAATTTTTCTATTTGTTTTAGAGTGGGAAAAATAAAAATAGATTATGAAAATGCAAATAACCTGAACAACCATGTACAACCTGACATGTCTTAAGAAAAACAAGTGCAATTTCAGCAATATAATGTTTCAGCTTATTATTAACACAACTTACAGATCACAGTGGATCTACAAATGCACAAAACATTTTGTTACAGGCGTTACAATGTTAAAAACATTTCAGGTTGTTCATTTATTTGATTCACATTTTATAGTGAAAGGATAGCTTGTAAATGTAAATATTATCATGATTTCATTCGACTTTTTTCACATTACACCAAGAAATTTGGAGTTGTCATTAACTATATACTTGTAGTATGTGGCCCTTTAACTAAAATGAGCTGGACACCCTTGATGTTTCATATCGTTAATGTAATTTTTGTATTTCACAGACCAGATTAGACCCTTTAGCAGGCCTGTTTTGGCCCACAGGTCATATGTTTGGCACCCTTGCTCTGCACTCTGTAACTAAAATGGCTAAATTCCTGCACATAAAAGCACAAAAAGTAATAAATCCAGTGTGTAGTTGCAGCTCTGAGGGTGTTGATCTTTCATGTGGTGAGGAGAAAAGTCACCCGATGGCTGAATACTCCAACAGAGTGCATCCTGCGATCCTCTATACAGTGTATGCAGATGTGCTGTCATCAGTCTGACAGGCATGGAGTTGATTCATTTTCATCCATTAAAAATTCAGTGGCAGACGTTTTTTTCCCTTTTTCCCATTGAAAAAACAGTGAATTAGAAAAAGGCACTAAACCTGCATTTATTCCTTGTGTTTTCAGTAGTGTAAGTGTAACCCCTTAAACCCACCTCTGTGTCACATAAACCAGCTCCCACCACATTTTACTGCTGCATGTCATGACCTCACACATACATATTTTTTCTTTTCTAGATCTTTTTTATTCTACTGCATCTTGCCTTCCCCCTCCCTTCACTGTCTATAATTTCCTTCTCCCTCTCTTAGACAGGTATTAAACCACCTCTTAACTCTCTGTCTCTCTATCCTCCTTTCTCTGGCCATATCTGTGACAGACAGGGATTACATGGAGGTGCTAATGCGGGCTACTCTACTCTAGATAAGCTCCATTTGTCAACACACTGCAATTTCCATACCAGACACTGACAAATGTTTCAGTCAATCAATTGCAAACAGCACCATGTATTTAAAGTATGATAATGGCACATAACTTTTGGCTAAAACAAGAATCAACTAAGATTTTTTTTTTAATTTTTTTTTTTTTAGTCCCCCCCCCCCCCCAAAAAAAAAAGTCAAAGTCAGCTTTACTGTCAGTTTTGCCATGTGTACATCGCATACAGAAAACTGAAATAAAAAAAACCTCTAAGGCCCCAAAGTGCAAAATGAACATAGCAGAACAAAAAAAGAGTAGAATATAACTATAAACATAAACAAAAACATAAACCGTGAAGTAGTGGTGATTTTTTTATGTTATAACCTTATATATAACCTAACCCTATTTTATATGTATAGATGCACTCTGTCATTTGATTATTCCAACTGGCAGTTTATGATTATCTGTATCATAATACTGAAAGGTCTCAGAGCGTCTCTGTGTGTGTGTACCTGCATAGTTCTGAGAAATTGAGATGTTTTTAACAGGCCAATGTAACAGGCCAATGTACCTACAGTTGCGGAATAGTCACATCTCCACATCAAATATCTCAGCAAGTTGATAGGACCAATATTTTGGGAGACATTAGATAATTTTGGAATACAATAGCCTTACAGTCACATTGCTATGCCCATGATGGTTGACGGGAAGGGCAGTACCATGCTGGATGACAGGAAATGAAGTTAAAAACAGGAAGGACTCACCCCACAAACATAATAACTCCCCACAAATGTAATAAACAGCAAACGTAATGAAAATGTATAGCTTTTAACGTAATACATTTTCTACAAACGTAATAACAGTTGCCTACCACAGACATAACCAAAATTTTACTGTCCCATAAATGTAATAATTACTACATATTTATACATAATTATTACATTGTGGGACGGTAAAAATTATCAGTTGCCCAAAATTGTAATAACTTCCAACAAATGTAATAATTATTACATCACATACATTTAAGTAATGCATGCATGAATATTCATTCATCTTTCTTTTTCTTCCCATGTATTCTTGTCCTTTGGACACTTGCCTTTTTAGAATGATCCAATGTTACAGTTACACCACATGGTACTAATTGCTGATTAATAGGTGTTTATTTACAAATACAAGTGAAGGACAACACAGAATGGCAAAAATGTTGTAAAGGTTTTATTATAAAAGCTTCCGTATGAACTGGATATTATTTATTCTCATTAGTATAATAGAAGCCTATGTTTGAACCATGTATATAAAATGTATGGATATGATTATGTTAACAATGGAGGATGATAGGAGCACACTGTGGGAAAATGAGGTATTACGTTTGTGGTAGGTGACTGTTATTACATTTGTGGGATTATTACGTTTAAAGCTGCAAATTTTCATTATGTCTGTGGTTTATTACATTTGTGGGAGTTTTACATGTATGGAGTCAACAATGCATTTACTAGCTTCAGTCCATGACGATTGATGGGAAGCACAGTACCACGTGGCATGATAAGAAATGAAGTTAAAAACAGAAACACTCATTTACTAGCTTCAGTCCATGACAGTGGATGAGAAGCGCAGTACCCCGCTGCATGACGGGAAATGAAGTTAATATATAATTATTACTTAATAGTTAAGTACTTAATAGTTATACTTAATACTTAATATACTTAATAGTTAATATATTATTATTACATGAACACTGGTAGCAAAATGCATATGTGACCAGTAGGAAGATTGTCCGCCGCGGGAGACTGTAGGGATCTTAACCCCTCCACTTCCGCATTCCTAAATTGTTTTTAGCATATAGGTCCACATACAGGTTCTGTCTTCTTTCTCGTAGTTTGGTTTATTTTGCTGTGTGTGTGTGTGTGCACATGTTGGGGACAAAGCAGGGTGAGTACTACTCTGGCCCCTTAGACTTTCTCTCTCCCCCTTGATGGTAGCCATCCTGGCTCAGCCATCCTGTAGCACTCCCTCCACTGTTTATTTTATTTGTTTGTTTTTAGGCCATTATATTAAAGTTGTGTTTAAAAAAAAAAAAACGTAACGAAACATTTCTATTGCCTAGTCAGAAACCGCAACATTTTTGTATAATAAAATTGTGATCTTGGGGGAACCACTTGTCTCTGCCCATCTTTCCTATTGTCATTCCTATCATTACTCTTGAACCCACCCTGCTCAGGGCTACACATGCACGATGCATGCTGTAATCAAAGCCAAAGGCAATCTACAGAAACACTATGTGGGTCTTTTTTTTTTTTTTAACCAGGGGCTGTATAACTACATAAATAAGTAGACCACTGACCTCTCACTCCAAATCACAAGACTAAGTATAGAGATAGATGAACCTGATGCTATTTCACACTACTGAATAAGGAGTAGAGTCATATCTCATGGAATCTTAACATCAATGAGCAATTACAGCAGTAAATCACTTACCTGCCTGAAAACACCTGTTACTAAACAAAATCTCATGCCAGGGGGTAGATTTTCTACAACCAGAAAACCTGAGTCTACAGAAATGGATAGAATTCTTGTTTCATGTCAGACTCTTGAATTAAAATATGCTACAAGGAACTTGCATATTTTTTGTCCTGTACCAAGTATTGCTGCCAGGTGTCCAGTTGTAGCACAACAAATCTTAAATCATCTTAGTGAAAGCTATGATAGTGATACAGTCTCTGTTGATGCTATGGCTAGCACAAGCTAACAAGGACATTTGTGGACCAGATTTGTTTGTTTTTTAGTAGCCCCTGTAGGGCAGGATGAGGTAGGTATTCTGTTTGTTACTGAGCTACACACTTCGATTGGGCCTTAATTTTAAATTTTTTGCAGCTTCTCCCACAGGATAGGTTGTGATACTATTCACAAAATGCTCCCACATTTACACGAAAATTAACATAATACAACAAACTTTTGTGACAGTACTTTCCAAGAGGCTATTGTTGTCTTGATGAGCCTTAATCAGACAGGCTGTGGGAATGGTCCATTGAGCCAGTATATGGTAAGGACGGAGCCCTCAAATCCAGTAGGGTCTGTGGATGGCGCCACTAATAGTCAGCCAGTCTCTCCTCCACCTCCACCCTCCTCCCAACTCCCTGGTGAGGAGCACTCAGAGCCAAGGTCCAGGAATTAGCCCCAGCACCCGGCCAGACAACAGATCAATGGGCCCGGTCCTGTATTGATAGGGCCACTTGGGCTCCAGAAGTGCCTGCTAATCCCTGCAGTTTATCAGCCACACTGGCTGCCTGGAACTGTTGTCTGGTATAGTTCTCTGTTGAGCAGACAGGCATATGCTTGTGAACACACACTTTCACTGTATTACACACACACACACACACACACACACACACACACACACACACACACACACGCACATTTTCCTGCACTTTACCCTAAACCATGACTCACACTCTTACCTCCCCTCATCTCTCATCATCCTCCCCTCCCTTTTCGTTCAAATGTGGCGTCATTTGCATTACCCTGGGTGTTAGGCCCGCAGCTATAGAGTTGCCTTGTTTGAGTTAGCCGTGGCTGGGTGGCTGTAACTGTATCCAGTGTCCTGCTAAAGGGGCAGGAGGCTGGCTGGCTGGTAGACAGAAAGTCTGACCGGAGTGTGGCCCATTGATTCTAATGGGCTTTTTAGGGGGCCTAATGATGGGAATCTGTTCACGCCTCGCTTGTCACGCCTAATTAAGCCAAAGCAACAATGAGTCCATTCACACTGGCTCAAGTTACCTCTCTCACCCCTCCCTGTAGAGCTGGGTTTGCTCATTTTAGCGAGGGTAAAGTGACGGTCTCCCCGATCATGACAGATTGGATGCTGGATTATATGAGGCCATTTTACCAAATTCCTGTTTTGTCATTACTGAATCAAAATTTTTAGCATTCTCTCATCATCTGTTTACTTCATTAGCTCTTTCACCACACAACTTCTTCTTGTGTATGTTGTATTTTGTTTAAATAAAAAAAAATAAAAAAAATAAAGCAATATAAAAATGCTCTGGAATAATTTAACACCAATTAATAACTGCTAAATCCTAAAAGAAGATTTCCGTTTTTCAGTATTCAGTGAAGAAACCTAGACTTTGACAGAAAAAGTATTGCCACCAAAAATATTGTCATTAACCTACTTGAAGTGTAATGCAGACTATACCACCATCTTCTGACCACACAATGCAGCTGAGTTTATTCACTCCAAGCACATAGAATTTGCATTTTATTTCTTGAACTTTTTTAAAAAAGTTATATATTACAAAACACTGTAGGTAAACACATCTGTTGAATATTTTAGTAAACCATGGATATGCTATGATCTCAGTGCTTCTGAACCAAAAAATATATTTCACGTCAACATTTGCAGATGTTTACTGAGTGCTTTGAAAGAATAAAATTAATCTTCAACAACGACAGAGACTTTTAGCATTATTTAAATAATACTAGTAAAGATTAGGGTTATGGGAAGATGTCTGGACTGAACTGGTCTGGATTTGAAACCAAAAGCTAGGAAATTTTAATAAAAAATGACTAGTATTTAAACCAAACCATAATCTGTTAAGAACTCTAAACAAAGTGCTTTTGTAGCCTAAGCACTGAGAGGCAAACTGCAGTCTCTGGTCTCTCGATTTTGTATACAGACATGCAAAAAGCAGACCCTTCAAAGAAAAAAATTATTTGAAGATTATATGTTTGCAGAAATGTCTAATGTCAACACATGTCTTGGTGACTGGATTTATATTGGCTGAAAACATCCCAGCATGCAAACTGTCTTGCAGTTGTTTTTACAATCCTCTTTTGCACAGTTATCACATGTCAGTCTTCCTTTGTGCATGCTCATGGGTAAGTATAAGGATATTTGTGTGTGTGTGTATGCAAGCACACATAACATTTGTGTGGTTCAACTCTTGTAAGGTCAACCCAAGGAGCTTCCTGTCGAAACCAGGAGATGGCTGTGCATCAGGTGTGTGATAGAACTGACAGATAAACTGCATGTACAACCTTGCTCTCCAGGCCCTGTTTGTGTACACATGCTTTTAGCCCAGCCACTTAACTGCCAGGAGTAGGTCTGTAATGAGATAATTGCAGGGTGACTGTAGGCAATGGTTGCTGTATGTGACTCAAAAGATTCATAGACACCTTTTCTCAACCTTTACCTGTGCTTTTGTCTCAGCCAGAGTGTCTCTGTGTGGTAGGACGAGGTAAGAGGAAAGAGAGCACACTTTTGTCTGTGTGTGTGTGTTGTTGTGTGTGTGTGTGTGTGTGTTGTGTATGGGCTGGACGTTACCTGTGCAGCAAAGTCTTGTTTGTTCATTCTGACATGAATGCTGTCTGAAGCAGTGGAGTGTCGGTAAATATTGATCTCCTGTCTGTTACCGCATGAAGCTCTCTGCCGCATACTCATTTACCATCTAGTGTTTTTCTCTGTTCATCTCTCATTCTTTCCTCAGCACTATTTGACATAGAGGTGTGGTTCACATAACATGATCAGACATGGAGTACAGTAGTTGGAGGCAATATGCAAGATGTAAAGCTAAATTTAGGAGCAAGGAAACAGAGTTTCTCACAACCCTATATTTATGACAATAACAAGCAAATAATACAACCAGACAGTCTCCAAATGTTACCTAAATGCTTTTAGTGAAGTAAATACTCTTTGTCTATGTAATCAATGAAATGATGCAGACACGTTGATAGATGGACTTGCCCAGCTGGTGCTTGTGTTTGGATATGAGGAGCTGACAGTGAGTAGATTAATGTGAAATCAGATACAGAGATGCACATGACAAGATTCTGTAGCACTTAGAATATTAGGAAATATGGTAAAGTGCTGGGTGTGTATTCGTAAACCCTGCTGTCACTATCACTTCTCCGCTGAACGTCATCCGACCTTGCACTAATACAGATCTTGCCATTGGTGAATAGCAGGAACGACAGCCCCATTCAGGGGTCCTGACCGTGACTTCAACCCTTATCCTTCAGAGGCAAATGAGGAAAGACAGAGGGAAGAAATGAATGATTGCAAATACCATATACTAATGCACAAGGCCCTACAGCTATCATTAACTTTTCAGTCAGCAACAGGCTGTGATTTACAAAGGATGTTTTTTCAGGTAAACACTAATGCTAAGCATACAAGGATGTTTTAAGAGAAGGAGGGGCTGTGTCTGCTCTGTGAAACGATGCCTCTGTTTGTCTCAGTGTGTATTGTATATGGATTTGCTGTACAGTTTTCATCCATGGGAGATTAATTGAGCGGTCTCTGCAAGTACATGCTCGAAAGTATCACAAGAACATGTCCAGAATAGGATGCCCCCACTGCTAAGTTCATACAGGGCCTGAAAATATGGCCCTAAGGTGCTGTGATCAGTTGAGGGCATTGATGACTTTTCTTCAGCTGCATCTGGAGTATGTCCAACAGATGGCCCTGATAACACTATGTGTCTTTCACCAAAGCAATGCATTCATTGGGGTTGTCTCATGGAGGCCCGAGGTGGCTGAATCACGCTTAACATGAGTTTTGACACTGTAAATGTGTAAAATTATCATCACTGGACACATAAATCATTCACACAATGCAGCAGAGACAGAAACAAGATACGAGGGGTTTTCATGAATATAAGGAAATAGAGAGGACGTTATTTTCTGTATGCATAAGTCAGATTGATAATGGTAGAAGCATTCAGTAAGTGCAAGAAATATGATACTTAGTTTGTATGTACGTGTTCTTACCTGCTAAATAGATTATTGGGTGAATTTTAAAACACACAAAACACACACACAAAAGAAGAGTAATTGTTCATTTGAAATGCTGTGTAGTCAGGTACTATGGAATTTTTAAATTATTTTTTTTCACTTACCGGCCGACAGGCCATAAGCTATTGTCGTCATGTGGCGTCCGGCGTCATCGTCTGTCATCCCGTTTCTAAACTTTCAATCGTCTTCTTCTCCAAAACTACAATTCCAATTGACTTCAAACTTGGTATACAGCTTCTTATGATGATGTCAACAAAAGTTAGTGAAATTATTGGGATCCGGGTCTGATTCTGAATTTGGGTGTGACTTTGAAAAATTTCCCCCATTATAAGAGATAGGAAGTGGATCGATGCAATAGCTCAGTAATATAAATGAGATCAAGTTTAAATTTCTCCAGTCCAGCCCTGATGGGGAGATGACCAAAACATAATGGCCACATGCTGATCAGGATCTTCCTTCTGGATCCGGGAACTTATGAAAATTTAACATGGGCTCTTATGGGGAAAACATTTCAATTGTCTTCTTCTCTGAAACTACAGTTCTGATTGACTTCAAACTTGGTATACAGCTTCTTATGATGATATCAACAAAAGGTATTGAAATTATTTCAATCAGGATCTGATTCTGGATTTGGTGCAACTTTGAAAAATTTTCCCATTATAAGAGATAGGAAGTGGATTGATACAATAAATCAGTAAGTATCAATGATATCAAGTTGGAATTTGAATTTCTTTCCCATCGAATTGGAATATGACCAAAACATGGCTATTTCTGTAATATAATAAATACACATAATATAATATAATATATAATACATAATATAATAAATACGTACACATAACTGGGTGATAATAAATGGCATCTGGATACATTTCCCAAAGCTTTTCATTTGGCCGGTAAGCTACAGGGCCATTGGTCCTATTTTTTTTTAAATTAAGATTAATTGGCTGTGAACCTTAAAAAGTAATTATAATGTATGGCCATTGATTTCATTGACCTTCTCTTGCATTAATGTAGTAATACAGGGATTAGAAACTTTTTATTTGAAGAGACCACAATTTTGCTGACATCTATATCATAATACTGGAGAGGTCTCACAGTGGTGTGTGTGTGTGTGTGTGTGGTGTGTGTGTGTTAGGTGTGTGTGTATTGTGTGTGTATCTTCACAGTTCTGAAAAATGGAAAGGCTTTTAACAGGCCATTTGGTACCTACAGTTGAGGAATAGTCCCATCTCCCATTAAATATCTGAACAAGTTGTTAGGACCAATATTTGGGAAATATTAGCAATTTTGGAATACAATAGCCTTACAATCACATGGCTATGCCCATGATGGGAAGTCCAGTACCATCCTGCATGATGGGAAATGAAGTTAAAAACAGCAACAACACATTGACTAACTTGATATCGGTATTAATATGACCTGTGGTTTCCCATGGGTCATGCGCTAGTATAAGTCATATTCCTGATCTGTAAGGTCACCGTCACCATCTTAAGGCCTTTACACACTGAAGTGTGAACACAGAAAACAAATCACAGAGTGAAATAATCACCACACTAATAGTTTTGCATGAAGACTAAAACAGAGTTGCGACACTTGCTCATTAAAAATTTTATATATTGACATCAGAATATATACAGGGTGTCCCAAAAAAAATGTATACCCACTTTAAATAACTGTAAAGTAGGTGATTATTAAAATTCATTTAATTTTAAAAATATAATAGAAATTACAAACATCATTTTATTGTTTGTCACCCCCTGTTCTCAGACTGACGGCCGTTCTGGTCCAGATGACACCGCTGAAAAACATGAGCAATGGAATCGCACACATCATGAAACAGTTGTAGTGGTATTTGCGTGCATTCATGTACAATGGCTGCTTTCAATTCAGTGACTGTTGCAGGTCTCATAGTGTAGACTTTGTCTTTAGGTATCCCCATAAAAAAAAGTCTAGTGTGGTGAGGTCTGGTGAACTTGTCAAACAGGTGGGAAAGGACGGAGGGGTTTTGTTGAATACCCTCCGCGTTCATCAGACCTCACACCACTAGACTTTTTTTATGGGGATACTTAAAGATAAAGCAGTGTCAGGACCAGAATGGACATCAGTTTGAGAACAGGCGGTGAACAAAACTACAAATGAACGTTAGTAAATTCTATTACATTTTGAAATTAAATAATTTTAATAAACACTTACTTTACAATTATTCAAAGCGTGTATACATTTTTTGGGAAAACCCTGTATGGATATAATAACAATATAATATTTTATATATGTATATATCAGTTGTATATATACATATATATATATATATATATATATATATATACGTTTTCATTTATTTACTGCTGTTTCAGCTTGTTTTTATTTACCCTATTTTTGATGAGTTTTTTTGGTCTCTTTAAAGCACTTTAAATTGCTGTGTCTGAATGGTGCTATTTAAATTCTGCATCTTTCTTCGCCTTAAAGAGCTTAATAAATTTGCATGCGTATTCTGCATTTACTATCTATAAAAAAAGTTTAGATTATCATTGTAATCTCTCCTTAAGTAAATAAAAGAATAAATAAATAATATCCTCTTTAGCTTTTCATACATAAACAGCTTGTCATCTAATTTTGTTTGGGAAAATGCTCCACTGTAGCTTAAACTCATTGGTTTCTTGGTTGTCAGTCCAATAGTCACTGACCCCTCCTACCCTTGCCTACAGTCATAATACTAGCAGATACACACAACATCAATTTCCTCCCATGTCATTCTCACATAAAATCATTTGTATCAGCTTTGGTTTTTTGGTAAGCCTCTGGGGATGGTGCAACAAACTTTGAGAATGCAGTCTTTGAACAGCCAGTTAGAAAACAAAGGCATCTTTTTCAGTTACTCAACATCATGAGAATCCTTTTACAAGAAACACATTGAGTAACCTTCTGTTAAATATCAGCTAGTTCACAATTGTCGTTTATTCACATCAGCCTGGGTAAATAATGCGTGATCTTGGAGTGGAGTGGGGACATTTGGTACCTTAGGCATCATTAGGGACAGTTAATGAAAAATAATAACTATAACGATAACCCCTGATGACGCTGAGCTCAGAGCAGCCGTGCACCTGCCCCATGAATGAACTGACTAATAGGAATTACCAAAGGATTTAAAGGCTAAAAAGAACAGTAACACTACTGTGTTGTGTGAATTGTTCAAAATTCAAAGAGGATATAAGTGGTTTTAAGAGTGAATTTAACCCTTTCATGCATAGTGGGCAGTGGACAGTTATTCTACAGCTGTTCTCTTGTATATTCATGGGTTTTGTTGTTTTAGTTCCATATCAGCTAACACAGTGGAAGCTTTTGCATCATCTCATACACTGCAATTCATACCATTACAGTAACTTTGCTGTTCATGATAAACCTGATCTGCAGTAACATGTTTGAGTGTAAATCAATTGCTAGTTGTTATTAGACTGTAAATAAGTTTTCTTAAACTTTTTTTTTGCATATTATCTCCATGAAGTGAGTAATAACTAGTATTAGAGTATGCTAAAATGTGAGAAAACATCAGATTAGCTGCATTAAAAAAAATTATTCCGAAGTTTTCACACAGTTTATCACTTTCTGATATTGCCTTTTAAATACTTGTTTCTTTGCTTCAAAAATTAAACGCATGGTGTCCAGCTGAGTGGACATTTTTGTAACTCCATTAAAAATAGGTTCATTAAAAAATTTCAATCACATTGTTTTTTTCATGCCTAAAGAGTAATAAAAAATACTCAGGAAAAAAAATAAATCTTGACTAAGGTCCTCATAATTCATGCATCAAAGGGTGTAAGACCATCTGCTCTCTGAACACAGAATCTTACTGTATGTGTGCTTATTGTGTTGAGATGCAATAAGCACACACATCCATCAGTGCTGTACAAACACACACAAACACACACCGCAGCCTCAGCTGTCTCAGTCAAGCCAAATCAAAGATGGGGGCTCTCTGGTCGGCATGGTGAACATGACATCTTGTCCATGCATTTACCTACCTGACAGCCCCTGGTTCTTGTCACCCCAGTGCCATCCCTGCCTGCCTTCATAACCTGTCCGACAGCATGGCATGTCACAGGCCGGGTCTGTTAGCCATGTCATAGGATTGATCAATCCTGTGTGGCAGCTACCTGACGCCCTGTCTGGCAGCTCACCTCTATCAGTCACGCTCTCACATTCCAGTTTCACAAGGCCCCATCAGAAGCATGATTAATAGCTTGGCTTCACTTTTTTTCATTTACTTCTCATGCAATTCAGTACCACATAGTAAAAAAAAATCATCTTGAAGGTAATTTCATCTTAAATCCCACTCACTTGCTTTTTTCCAACTACATGCTAATTGCAGAGACTAGTCCAGCCTAAGGCTTAGAAAGCTTCTAAAACGTCTTTGTATCTTGTGTTGACAATCAGGGTCATCTTGATTGACATCCTTGTACAAGCCATGCTTCAACAACAAATATGTGTATTGAGGTGCACTATTTCCAAGCCACCCGCGACACTGAACAGGCTAGTGGTGACAGAAACATAGCAAGACGAGCCCTGACAGGTCACAGCTTCTAACATGATGTGACACCTAATAAGTGGTGTTTTTTCTCCCAGAAGCACACATTCAGGAGTATGCTGTGTCAGCCTGAAGGCTATCCAAATAATAAAAGTAGAGGAGAATTTGTGTGGCCAGAGAAGAAAAAATATAGAGGTAGAGTGAGTGAAAACACCTCTGAGAGTCAAGCTGCCTTGAGCCTCTATATTGTAATGTTTGAGTAGCATGGAAAGAGTTTGGACAACTTCAGTTTGTTTGCACAGTCTTTAAACAGTCAGCAGTACTGACAGATAATTTAGATTTTGTCTAATTCCACTCTTTGATTCCATGTTTATGTGTCCTCACTATGTCTCAAAATGAAAGGAAAGAATTGGAGAATATCAACATCTCCTTGAGTATCGTGTTAAAAAGCCTTGGATTATGGGTTTGTTTGTTTATGCTGGGCTTATTCATTCACGTTGTTTTCCTGAGGCACAATTTGAGTCTGCAGGAGGAGGTTAGCAACTGGTCATGTCTTTGTGATGCTTCACATGATTCAGCCCATGTGAATAGTGCTGTTTGTTGGGAAGTGGGAAGAATGGGCCCTTTGTCAGTTTTGGGGGATTTTTGAGGACTTAAGTGTTCTGTCATGATTTGGAGAGGTGGGAGGAAAAAAAATAAGCGGGAAAAATATGTTTTGATATTATTTATTTAGCCATAAAATTGATTATCAATTAATGGCCAGAAATTGGTATCACAGATGTATGTATGTATGTATCCACTCACACCTCTGTCTGGGCTCCAGCCCTCACCATTCATGTCCCTCCATTCACCCCTACAGAATGACAGGCTCCCCCCTGCTGACACCACCATCACCTCTGCCCTTCACACATCTCTCTATTTACCCCTCCCTGTCAAAGAGAACCCCTCCAGTCACTTCCCACCCCCCTGTCCCTCACTATGGACCAGGTGAGGAGGGAGCTCAGGAAGACAAAGGCCAGGAAAGCCAAAGACCTGGACGGCATCTGCGCCAGGCTGCTCAAGGAATGTGCAGACCAGCTCAGCTCAGTGGTTCTGTATCTGTTCAATCTGAGCCTCAGTCAGGAGAAAGTCCCAGTCCTGTTGAAGACCTCCTGTGTGGTTTCCGGTTCCCAAAAAAGCCCACCCCAGTGATCCGAAATACTATAGACCCATTGTCTTGACCTCCCACCTCATGAAGACCATGGAGAGGATTGTCCTCAACCACCTCGGCTACGAGGTGAGCCCTGCGTCGGACCCTGTGCAGTTTGCCTATCGTCAAAGCATCAGAGGGATGACACCATCATCTACCTGCTGCACCAGGCCCTTCCTCACCTGGAGCACTGTGAGAGTCATGTTCTTTGACTTCTCCAGTGCTTTCAACTAGGGATGCATCGATACCACTTTTTTCCAGACCAAGTACGAGTACGAGTACTTACATTTGAGTACTTGCCAATACCGAGTACCGATACAAGTACTTAATAATCCCATTCCAGTTCTTAGTTCCTTTTGTAAATGTGTTTTATTGTCATTGTCATTAGTCTGACTGGAAAAAAAGTACTGCTACTGACATTTAATGTGTTGGAATGAGTGTTTCTCAATTAATCCACCTGGGGGCACCGCTCTTAATTAACCATACTGGACAAATACCACGAAGAAGAGTAAAGTTTTTTAAGAAGAAGAAGAAGAAAGTCAGTAATAACAAACATGGAGATGACAGAAGCAACACTAATGTGATACTAATATTGCAGCGTAGTTTGCAGCAGGTTGAGAAAAGATAAATGAGTGATAAGTTTCGTTTTCACTTCCGCTGGCGGCGGTCCACACTGCTCCGTACTCCCGGTGGTATTCTCTGTCTGGGTACGCCTCCACCAGCACCTGGAAAACGGATGGAATGTAAGCAGAGGACGGACAGAACGCTGCGTCCGTATCTGTCTGTGTCTTTAACGTTACTTGCAGACAGTGTTACTTTTATCACCATCATTTATTTTGAAAAATCTCCACACTCCCTACACATTATTCCACCACCACGTACCTGCTGGCACTGAACTGTGAATGTCACATGGCCATAAGTGGTATCGGTGCATTTGTATTGGATATCTTTTACAAGTATGAATACGAGTACACACACTGAGTATCGAAGCTGATGCCCGATATTCGTATTGGTATCGGTGCATCCCTACTTTCAACACCATCCAACCGTTACTGCTGTGGGGGAAGATGGTGGAGGTAGGTGTGGACCAGCATCTAGCTGAATGGACCATCGACTACCTCACTGACAGACCACAGTAAGTGAGACTGTAGACTATAGAACTGTGTCAGATGTGGTAGTCTGCAGCACGAGGCCCCCCAGGGGATGGTGCTCTCACCATTCCTATTTACATTATACACCTCAGACTTTGCATACAACTCCACACACTGTGACCTGCAGAAGTTCTCTGACAGCACCACCATTGTTGGCTGTGTGTCTGAGGGGAACGCACAGGAATACAGGGGGGTCATCACAGACTTCGTGGACTGGTGTGTGAGAAACCATCTGCTCCTGAACACTAGCAAAACCAGTGAGATTGTGATTGACTTCCGCAGGACACCAACAACACACACAGGTGAACATCAGGGGCTTGGACACTGAGAAAGTGGACTCTATTAAGTACCTGGGTGTTCACCTCACAAATAAACTGGACTGACGAGTCAATACAGAAACCCTGTTCAAGAAGGGCAAGCGTCGCCTCCACCTGCTGAGGAGACTGAGGACCTTCAGAGTGTGCAGGGCTCTTCTCTGAACATTATGATACTTTGGTGGTCTCTGCAGTACTCGTTACCATCCTGTGCTGGGAGTGGGTATGGACAGAGACAAGAAGAGACTGAATAAATTGGAGGTGGCAGACAGAATGGTGTTTGCAAAGCTAACATCCATCATGGCCAACCCCTCCCACCCCCTGCACCAAACTGTAGAGACCCTTTTGTAAATGGCTTTTACACTGACTGATTTATATTAATGTGTAGTGATCAGATTTGTGATTCTACAGCACCTTCTTTGGTGTACGATTTTATTTTGAAGGTCTCACGTTTTTCTTCTTCATGTGTTTTTTGTTAAGTCATACTTCCTGCTTTTCCCTCATGGTGTAAACCTGTAGATTTGAAGGTGTGGTAAAAAATGTAAAATGTAATTGATTATTTACACTGTTTATATGTTTGAGACCTGCTTTAGACATTTTTTATGCACTTTTTATTTATTTCGTTGTTCATGTATCTCTGTGTTTGCCCTGTTTGCCGCTGTGAAGTGTAGACAGAGCTAAAGAATTAGCTAGCGAGGAGGGCTTCGTCTGAGACATTAAATAGTGCCCTTGGAGAGTGGAGCGAGGTACAGTGTTATGTGAATGTGTCAACTATTGTGAATATTTGCTGTAAATTGTTTGTTAAACTATATACTGTTTTGGTTTTTGTGGTTGCTGTATAGTTTTCACGGTGTTACAAGCCATGATGTGCAAACGTCATCAAAACAGAGATTAAAACAACACCTGTATGAAACGCTCTGCATCTGGAAATTTAATCTGAGGGACCGCTACACCTCTAGCTCCTTCAGCCATTAAAACACACGGTCAAAACATGTGGTGTAATTTTTAGAAAATGATTTGCTCAGGTGCCTATTTTGTATATGTTGCTCACAAGATGAGTAACACAGTTAACAGCTGTATTTTTTTCATTCCTGATGTGCGCGACGTCAGCATTTGGACTAATCCCTTAATGTGGACATTGAGTTGAATCTCTTGTAAAGAGTCACACATGACTGATAACTTTAGGTGTGGTTAATAGCCTATATAAAGGCAGCAAAGAAAACGCCAAAATGTTTTTGCCAGCTCAAAATGCCACAACTTACGGTACAACAGAGAGAACATGCCATTGGCATGTTATGCGCAGTTCTGAACTGTGGTGAAGTCGGCTCAGACAACTGTACAGTCAGTCGTCTGACTGCCAGGTTGGTGCCAGATCAGATCAGATCGGACCCCTCAGGACAGTTCCATGCATCGTTGCTGCACTGCTTGATTGGAAGCCAGAGGTGGACACACCCGATGTTGAATGATGACACTTTCAGTTTTTGAGTACTTGTATTCAGTGCACTGAAATGATCACAATTTGTCCACAATTCATTCTCTAAATACCAATGCTTCCCTCTTTAATATGAAGGTAACCCCAAACCAATTAATTTAATATATCTCCAAATATACATATTATTCTAATATGTGTGTTTTTAATGGCGCTAAGTATACATCCCTAGTGCAAGAATAAGCATTACCACAGGCCATTACTCCCCACAGCAATCAGACTAAAATGGTTTGTTCTTTGCAACTAATGCCAATAACCGCATGGTCCTGTTATTAAATAAATAAATACAAACAGCCCCCACCCCGCATATCACACCGTGTGCATTTGTAACCATAATGTTATTCAATTTTGACTCTATATAAATATTTATATAAATGCCAAATTTCTCATTTTTCTCTTATATTTCATTTTCCCCTCATTTGTGGTTTTCTCTAAGTGTCTTTTTCTCTGTACTTGCTTGTTGTATGCTGCTGCGGTTAACTGTGAAATTTCGCCATGGTGGGATACATAAAGTCTTATCTTATCTTATCTTATTTATTTACCTAATCCCATGAAAGGGTTAGGCAGGAGAATTACTATATTTTAGTTTCTGTGTTTAACATATGGCAGGTTAAACATCGCTTATGTTTAAGCGAAGAAGAGCTGCAGCTATCGATAATTTTTTTTCATCAATTAAAGGATTATTAAAAAAGTTAAATTTATATATAGATCCCCCTCTACCCTAGTCTCTCTCTCTCTTTTTCTCTTCCTTTACTCTCTCTCTTTAACCCTAACCGGTCAAGGCAGATGGCCATCCTCCAGGAGTCTGGGTCTGCTCGAGGTTTCTGCCTGTTGAAAGGAAGTTTTTCTTCGCCACTGTCACTAGTCACAAGTGTTTGCTCCTGGAGGGTTTTGTTGTGTTCTGTAAATTGACTTGAGTCTGGTTTTTACCAGCTCTATATGTTAAGTGTTATGAGGAGAGGTGGGTTGTAACACGTTACATTTACTCAGATACATTTACTTAAGTAACTTTTAACATAAATTGTACTTTTGAGAGTACTTTTAATATGACATACTTTTTACTTTCAATCGAGTATATTTATGAAGAAGAAACGTTACTTCTACTCCATTACAATGGTGTACATTCCACTCGTTACATTTATTTTTGGTCGTTTGTTAAACCACAAACCCTTTGTTTTGTTTCGTTAGAAAGACTTCCGCCAAAAACTCACATGACCGTGTTTCACCAGTCAAACATAGCCACTACCTACGTTTGACTCCGTACCACCAATCAGATGTAGCCAGGCAGTCACATGACAGGTTGGTGCCAGTTTCATACAGGAGCAGAGTGAGCTCACCGGAACACAAACACGGGAGTAGACGTGAGCGATGGATGAAACAATAGATTGTGATATGGATTTAGGGTACATTTACACGGCAACACTAGGATCTAATTCCGCAAAGATTTCTCCTTTGCGTTATAAATCATTCCGCGTTAAGACGAAGCCGCTATGATGATGATCTGCGTTAACATGACTCCGCAAGAACGGCTGAATACGCTGTAGTGGCCATGCCAGACCAGTAGCTGGCGATCTCCTAACTGTCCTCCTTCGATGGTACGTTAGGGATTGACTCAGGCATTGGCGAATATAAGAAATGCGTCTCCGCTGGTAAGAGTGTAGACGCAGTAAGTCTAACTTTTGGTGGAGAAGCGACAGCAAACTGAGCACAGTTAGCAGCACGTATGTTGTTCTGAAAACCGGCCATTGTTGTTGTGGTTGTTCCTTCTTTTTCTGCAGCTTTATTGTGTCATAGAGGCTGGCAAACCAGCTTGGAGGCGCATTACCACCGTCAATTGGCCTGGAGTGGGTTAACTGGCGGTCTTGGCTGCGCGCGCATGCGGTGACGTCATATTTTACCTCGGAACGCTCCGATTCGCGTTAACACGGAGCTGAAATGAGGAGCGTATCGATAACATTCCACCCCGGACCCTGGTATCAAAAGTTTCCGGATTCAGGCACTCTAGGCACCGTTTTCATGTTAACAGAAGGCTAATCCGCGATGAAATCTTCCCGGAGTCGACTGAATCCTACGCCATGTAAACGGCCCCTTAGACAAGACAGAAGATGTGGAACAGCCCTCAGAGCCGTCTTGTGGCATAAACCACATAGGCGGTTGCCTCGGATGCCAGCCGCTGGATGGGGCACCACCGGTAGGCAAAAAAATAAAATAAAATAATAGTAATAATAATTATAGTAAACAAAGAAATACTAGTACTGACAATGTGATAATTTCTCATTAACTGTCTTACAAACAAAGAAATGAAAAAAAAAAAAAAAACAAACCCCCCCTCTGTAATTTCTCAGGTGAACTCTCCCTGACCTGGTGCTCACTGTGTGTGCGAAAGTGACAGACAGAGCAGAACTGAATGACAGCATTACACAGGTGTTGAACTAAGCATCAAGGTAAAGGTTGCAGAATTTATCACCATGAGAAGACCCTCTAAGCCCTTAGCTGCACAATTTAGAAGCAGAGAAAATGAGGCAGAAAAGTAATCAAATTATAGGGGTATGTAACTTTTTATAATGTTATAAAATGCTTGATGTTACTAGCAAAAGCTAGCTGAATTGAAATGAAGCAAAGTTGGCTATTAATGGTTCTGTAGATGATTAAGATATGAGATATCTGCTAAGGTGTCTGGTTTACTGCTGCTGAACTGATTTATACATGTTTCTGTCTGGTTTACTGCTGGTTGGCTGATTTATATATGTTTCTATCTGATTTATATATGTTTCTATCTGGTTTACTGCTGGTTGGCTGATTTATATATGTTTCTATCTGATTTATATATGTTTCTATCTGGTTTACTGCTGGTTGGCTGGTTTATGTATGTTTCTTTCTGATTTATATGTTTCTATCTGGTTACTGTTGGTTGGCTGATTTACATATGCTTCTATCTGGTTTACTGTTGGTTGGCTGATTTATATATGTTTCTATCTGATTTTCTGTTGGTTGACTGATTATATATGTTTCTATCTGATTTATATATGTTTCTATCTGATTTATTTCTCTATCTGGTTTACTGCTGATTGGCTGGTTTATATGTTTCGATCTGATTTCTATATGTTTCTACCTGGTTTACTGCTGGTTGGCTGGTTTATGTATGTTTCTTTCTGATTTATATGTTTCTATCTGGTTTACTGTTGGTTGGCTGATTTACATATGCTTCTATCTGGTTTACTGTTGGTTGGCTGATTTATATATGTTTCTATCTGACTTTCTGTTGGTTGACTGATTTATATATGTTTCTATCTGATTTATATATATTTCTATCTGATTTATGTCTCTATCTGGTTTACTGCTGATTGGCTGGTTTTTATGTTCTATCTGATTTCTATATGTTTCTACCTGGTTTACTGTTGGTTGGCTGCAACTGGCCCTGACACCCCTGGCTGCACATTCAAGCTATGTTTGCCTTATGGTCTATGAAAAAGAACAGCTATGTCATGCGCTGTCATGTGTGTCTGCCCAAACAAGTTGACATTTCAGCCTATAAGAACTCAACTTCGAATTTGAGAAACCACGTCATGTTAAATTGTAATATGCTTAGTTTTGGTTGTGGACAGCCTAGCGCTGTTTGTAATACAGTTTGTTTAATTAGAGTTAAAGATATTTGACAGAAGGGGAAGATATGTTCAAAGACATCAAGGCTAACTCGTAAAGTAAATAGAAAACCATGCACATTATCTGCCTCCATAAGAACAGACTAGATATTAATGTGATGTAACCAACAATGACTTTTACAAGGTATATTTGTAAGTATTTTATGAGGTATATGTGTAAGTAGCTGTAATGTTCCTATATATACTGTATATCTTATATATTTTATTTTAACATTTCATTTAATAATTGTTGAATTTAAAAGAACAATAAATATGATGTTACTCAGGAAGTACTCAGTACTTGAATAATTTTTTCATTAAGTACTTTTTTACTTTTACTTGAGTAATTATTTGGATGACTACTTTTTACTTGTACTTAAGTAATATTTTTCTAAAGTAACAATACTTTTACTTGAGTATAATTTTTGGCTACTCTACCCAACTCTGGTCATGACACAACTTTTGTTATGATTTGGCACTATATAAATAAAATTTGATGATTGACTGATTGATTGAAAATGTGAAAAAAAACATGCCTGAAATGACAATTTGTCCTTCATTCCAGAACCAGCTGAAAAAAAAAAAAACAGAAAGTGTAAAAGTAAAATGATATAAAAAAAATATATATATGTAGACATAAAAGTGGTAAAAGGACTGCACTTATGTATATAGCACTTTTCCACACCTTCATTGTGGCCAACATACTTTAAGCACTTTAGGCACCCACTGTGCGATTTTAGATTTTTCTAATTTAACCCTGCCCGCACTGTGCGACTGACTCGCACATGATGTGAGCCAAAATCTGCTGGTGAGATGCACACACTGTGCGGTCTACAATCCCATGCGACTTCACTGCACACACTGTACGAGTCAACATACAGGACAGGCAGCAGCCGCACGTGAACACTGTTTCATCCTGGTCTTTGAAAACCGGGAGCCATAAGATGAAGGCAAAAATCTGTGCCGTGTTGATAGCCTTGGCGATTGGCGATTTTAAAACTCCAAAAGAAACTAGTCCCCTTGTATTTGGACACACTTGTGGCTGCAAGGACTGGGACAGTGTGGATTGTCTATTTTGCAAAGGGAGCTGGAGGCAGAGTCCTGTACCAAGCTGGGTACCCGCGGGTAACCCACAAAAACATGCGGGGATGGATAACACGAAAAAGGAGAATTTTCGTGGGTATGAGTAAAATTAAACAAAATGCAGGCGGATAGTGGGCAAGGAAATTAAAAAAATAAAAGATTTGTGGATGAAAATAATTTGCAGGACATTTATTGATGATTTAATGATCATCTAATTTCATCATGGTTGATCTACAGCCGGTTGTTTTATTGTGAAATGAGCCTGACCTCTATTTACAGCCGACCACAGATGTGTAGGACATATAAAGATTTATTGATGGTGTGTGTTTTTAGGCAAAATAAAGCCCTTAAAAATGAGTATTGTGTAAACAATGTTGGGTTGGGTCAGAGGTTAGGAAAAGTGACCCATGCAGGACTCTGGGTGGAGGTAAGATAACAGCTAGGCTAAGCTAACAGTACACCAGTACTGAACTTTTTTTTGTGTGTATCTTAAAGCCTTTTGATCATATAGATAGAGCCCATGTAGTTGATGGTGTCATGGTCGCAGTTGTATTTCCGTGTTTACATGCTGATGGAAAAACTGCATGATTGGGAAGAAAATTTCTGACATGTCAATAAGTCCAGCGATCATCCAATTTCTGACTGTGCTGTGACCCTCTGCACACTGAATGATAAAGATGCACGACAAAGCCAACATTTGGCCCAATTGAATTGGGTCGTACAGGATGAAATCTTGTCAAATTCTGACCTAAAACCGCACAGTGTGTGCCCGGCTTTACAAGCCTCATATTCACCCATTCCCACACACATTCCACACCAATGGGCAATTGCACCAGTTGCATCTGTTATGGGCTGCCGCCATGCAAGGGCGCTTCCAGGCCCTACTGGGAGCAATTTAGAGTTCAGTGTCTTGCCCAAGGACACTTCAACATGTGGACACTCAGAGCCAGGATTGGAACCGCCAACCCTTCAGTCAATGGATGACCTTTCCATCTGAGGCCACCGCTGCCACTAACTGTAACTCATAAGTAGTTGGGATAGGCTCCGGCACCCCTGCAACCCTCTCAAGGATAAAGTGGCTCAGAAGATGGATGGATTCAAGTTGATTAATCGATTAATCATTTCAGCTCTAAAGCTAAGGCTAGGCTTATAACAAAAGAAGCATAAGGCCAAAATTCATGTAATAGTCTTCGTGTGAAGGAAGATCCTCTAGATCAGGGTTCTTACCTGGGTTCGGTCGAACTCTAAGGGTTCGGTGAGTCAGTCTCAGGGGTTCGGCGGAGGTCAAGACACACACTCGACTCATTAGTCGGGTGTGTGTGTCGGGCTAGGTCCGTGTATGTAAACAAACAGCTTCGGAGACTCTTTCTCTGATTGACATCCAATATACGCGGTGTATTGTTGTTGCTTATAGCACTACAACACATCCGGAGTGTTTATAATCTCTTCCACTCGTCTGACGATGAATTATTTGAGTATTTTCCACATCGTTGTTATGACTTTTGCTACTTCCTGTTAACACGGAGGCAGCCATGTGTAGCGTTGTTTACATTTTTTAGTCACCGCACTGGTCAGTTACAATCATGTGACAACCGACGCACGTAGCGGATGGAGAAATCGTATTACGCTAAAGCCGAGCTAGTACCGTAATAAAACAACGATCAAAAAAATACTGAAGGAGTATAACGAGAACTTTTTTTTTGATACACTACATGCAATTATCTTTTTTTTAATGTCAAATTGCATGGTTCGGAAAGTTCGGAGTGAGATGAAATGAAAACCGGGTTCACCTGACGGCCTACACATACATATACACAACAGCAGAAGTCACACTGATTTGCAGTAAATATTCATTATTATTGTAGCCTGATGGAAATTAGGTGATGGGTGTGTGTTAAAATGTTAAAAATGATAAATAGCATAAATAAATAATTTAAAACCATTTCAGCGTGTGTGTATTAAAAAAGGTCATGTCTTTGTGAAAAGGTATGTAATTTGTTGTAAGTTCATGCACTGTATTGGTTTTGTTCTTTGAACACAGTGATGTACTGACTGGTGCACATGACTGGTGCACGGTTCATTTGTGCACCAGTAAAACATATGCCGGTGTCTTGAATTTGAAAAAAATCATATTGTATTTTTAATAAAGAAGGGTTCGGTGAATGTGCATATGAAACTGGTGGGGTTCAGTACCGCCAACAAGGTTAAGAACCCTGCTCTAGATTCTGTGTTTAACATGTGACAACAACAGCCTAAACTACATAATGTTAAACATGGCTAAAATGTTACTGCACCCCAGGGTGTTTTCACACAGTGTACTCGAGTTCATACCGTACTTGGATGCGTTCACACCTTTCCTTGCAGATGTTGCGTTGACACATGCGTACCCCGAGTGTGCCCGTGCCCGAGAATGAATGGGTGTTACAGGGCCGAAACAGTAGGTGGCAGTGTGAAAGGAATTCTGTTGCTATCCTACAAATGCAAAAAGTCAGAAGAAGATAAACCCTTACCTATCGTTAGGCCTGTTTGAGGCAAAGAGAAGCAGAGCAACCTTCATTGTCCCTGATATGTGGTTTGGTCAATAAGGTGAGCCTGTGCCACGTGGATCCAAGGCTTTTTCAGGAGACAGCAGGAGATCCATCTATGGTCTTGTGGTGATTAACCCACTTCCCTTGTCATAGTGGTGATTAGGTCACTTCCGGACTCAGGCACGGATCACATTCACACGGCAATGTACTGTGCTGGAGTCTAGGCAGTCTGTACCCAGGACAACCTTCTCAACTGGACTCGGGCAAGGTACTTGAGCATGGAGCGGTTGCATTCACATGGATAAAATTACGCAGACTTTGGGGTCAAGCGTACTCAAATACGGACTCGAGTACGCTGTGTGAAAATGCCCCTAGAGCCAATGTCAAAAGGTTAAGTATGACCATACTATTTCACCCATTTAAATTGTATATTATTTCTACATCTGTTACCAGAATCAACCATAATTGTAGTTGGAGAGAAACTCTGCAAAATGCAAATGACTGTTTAATAAAACTGCTTGTTGTTTTCACACGTGTACACAACTTTCATTTAGTAAAGTGGAAACTGGTGGAAGAGCAAGGCATAGCCCAAGGATGAATCCCTATCCAAAAGAGGTGCTTTACATTTGTACACAGGTTGTTTCTACACTTGGTTCCAGAATCAACCATGAGTGTAAGTTGGAGAGAAACACTGCAAATGACCGTTTAATAAACCTGCTTGTTTTACACTCAGGCATTTGACTGTTCAGCAAGTAGGTCATTTTTCCTGCTTTAATTTTTAATTATTCAATACAAACATTTTTTGCAAATACTTTCCTCATTCTTTCACTTCCCTTGTCAGATACACTTAAATTCTATGTCCTCAGACAGCACAGTTACAATTCCCCTATGGCGGCACTGATCGATGATTTCAGTTTAACTTGGTAACCCAAGCTATTTGCAGTCAGCAACATTACCTGCTCCTCGCCAGCTCTTTCAGTCCAGTTGGCACTTAGTCCACCTGACACAAGGGAGCTGAATATGAATGCCTCTTGCTTTGTTTCCCTTCACAGCTATTGTTGTCTCTGTGATTAGATTGAGGCTGAAGTGCCTCGTAAGCCGATCTGTAGGTGGGGTGTAAGGCTGCCACCCTCAGAAAGTACTTTGGCATGATGCACAATTGATCGCTGATGCAGTGGAGTTTATAGCTCCTGGCATGTGCTGTCCATGGATCTCAATGACTTTTTTGTTATTCAGTGCCAGTGTACCAAAACTGATTTATGCATGGGTTGAGGTGACTGGAATGAAATTATATCTGAAATAATGTAAAGTGTGTAAACTATGGAAGCATAGTAATTATTAAAAACACATGATGCTTATGATGAGAAATTGTCCTGGTTTATGTCAAGTCTGTCATTTATTGACATGGACGGACAGCATGTCTAAGCTTATGTAGTAGCAGAGGGAGTAGGGGGATAAGGTAGAGCGGGCTAAAATACTCCCCAATAACCCCAAACATAATAGTGTACAATGCCACCCTGGTTTTAGGCCATAGAACCATACAAAGCTAAATTACCCCACTAGGGCACACCGGTTCGCTGAACAGGAGTAAGATTAGACAGAGACAGGGGTTATATTATCAAAAATGTGTCAACTTTATTTTTACTCTTTTAGAAATACAAATATATTTCATTTTGTTTCAATAAAATGAGCTACAAGCTAAAACCACTCACTCTCTCATTCCTTTAGCCAGTCATTTTCAAATCAAATTTAACGTAAAAAACAAAACAAAATAAAAACAATCTCCCATGTCTGTACTGGAGGTAGCACAGTTAGAGTCCTTTAAAGGGTTAATAGCATTTAGGTGCACCCTACCAGTACTGATGCTGTAGTCCACTGAGTCCATGAGGAGTCCAAATAGACCCAAGCTTTGGGCCTGCTTAGTTTGAATTTAGAGGTTTGCTGTAGTCCATCTACCAAGGATGGATCCCAGCTGTTGAGACGGGAGATGAAGAAGGCGACAACTGAGGAGGGAACAGAAAGGGGAGACCTGTTGTCCTCTGAATTCTATGGATATAAGTTTGATTTAATGCACTTCTTACAATTGAATTCAAACAAACTGTGAAAGCTCTTTACATACCTATGCAGCACTTCAGGTAATCACACAATGTCACAAAATCCTGCACTAAATGAATTTGCAATGAGCCGACCATACAGGATGATGCCAAGCCATCCACAGACATCCATCCATCCATCCATTATCCACCGCTTATCCAGGGCCGGGTCGCAGGGGCAACAGTCTTAGCGGGGATTCCCAGACTTCCCTCTCCCAGACACCTCCTCCAGCTCTTCCGGGGGGACCCCGAGGCGTTCCCAGGCCAGCCAAGAGACATAGTCTCTCCAATGGGACCTAGGGTCTTCCCTGAGGCCTCCTCCTGGCGGGACATGCCCGGAACACCTCCCCAGTGAGGTGTCCAGGAGGCATCCGAAACAGATGCCCGAGCCACCTCAGCTGGCCCTCTCGATGTAGAGGAGCAGTGGCTCTACTCCGAGCTCCTCCCTGGTGACTGAGCTCCTCACCCTATCCCTAAGGGTGCGCCCAGCCACCTGACAGAGGAAACTCATTTTGACCGCTTGTATCCGGGATTTTGTCCTTTCGGTCATGACCATAGGTGAGGGTAGGAACGTAGACTGACCGGTAAATCGAGAGCTTCGCCTCTCGGCTCAGCTCCTTCTTTACCTCGACAGACCGGTACAACGAATATAATACTTCATTTTATTTTCTATTTGATTTATAGTAGCAGAATTATATTCCTGTTTTTCTATATTCTATTGTGTCCAAAAAGTGGGGGAAAATTTTCAAAAATTCATAAATGTATTAAAAACAAAAATTTTGTGTACCGTTACAGGCCTAATACACACACACACACACACACACATATATATGTATATATATATATATATATATATATATGTAAATAACAAAACTAATTTACTGGGCTTACCGGCAATATCATTCATCCAATTACACCAGACAGTATGGAGCCTGTTAGGGGACATTGAGAAAAAAAAAAAAAAATCAGGTCAAGTTTTGCGAGATTTGCAAGATC
>NC_043968.1:66632682-66667682 GCF_902148855.1 Sphaeramia orbicularis | reverse complement strand
GTCAGTGACTGTTGCAGGTCTCATAGCGTAGACTTTGTCTTTTTGGTATCCCCATTAAAAAAAAGTTTAGTGGTGTGAGGTCTGGTGAACTTGCCAAACAGGTGGATGGGACAGAGGGGTTTCGTTGAATACCCTGTGTGTGTGTGTGTATATGTATGTATGTATGCGTGTGTGTGTGTATATCTATCTATTTCTCTCTCTCTCTCTCTCTGTCTCTCTCTCTCTATATATATATATTTTAGTGCTGGGCAGTGATTAAAAATTTTAATCGCATGGATTTCTGCGATTAATCGCGATTAATCACATAATTATTGGGGGGGGGGGGGGGGGGGGTGCTTCAACAGCGTGTTTTGCTTTTAAGTGATATTTCAGACTTGAAGTACTCAGGTGATAAAAAATAATTCCACATTGCAGTGCTTCCAAACAACTGTGTCCTTCTCAACCCCACCATCTGAAGACATTTAAAATGAAAATATCCATGTAAAAGACCGGTACTTTTCTCCATGTTTATGTCATTGCCAGTTTATTTCCGCTTGTGAGTGATTGACAGGAGTCTTAAGCCCACTAATAAGTACTAATACTAATAAGCCCAATAATGTGATGTTCAGTTGTTAAAAGCAAGCAAAGGGGGCCCTCTAGTGGTTGGAATAAGTTGCACTAATGTATGTTTTGTCCTTTCAGTGTTACCGTAGTCAGTTCAGACATAAGAAGGAGCTAATAGACACGTTTGTATGGCCCCAAAAACATTTGCCTGTGAGTATTTTATCTTCAGTTGTTGTAAGAATGAATAGTATTAAATATAAATAGGCTGGCATATTATATCTAAACACAACCAATGAATTTCATAAACTTAGCATGAGCCTGCATAAAGAATATGCAACCCATCTCCAACTGGTAGCATAAACGAATTTGCTTAAACATGTTAATAACACATTGTAATAAGCACATCTAAAATAACGTCATAAACATGTTTCTAACGGCACGTTTGCATGTGAAATTATTTACCAACAACAGAATGATTGATACATACAGGCATTGCTTCTGCAGGAGTTACACAAAGTTTGATTCAGCATTACTCTGAAAGTTAGCTTTCTCCTCTCAGCTACGTGCACAGTTCACACAGAGCACCGTCGTCTGGAGCGCCAAAATAAAAACATGACTTTAGAAATAAGAGTCCATATGTATAAATGAACTTAGAATTGCTTGAAAGGTAGAACAGCATTTAGGGCTGCACGATTAATCGATTTTAAATCGAAATCGGATTTTTTAATTAGGACGATTTTTAAAAAAGGGAAATTGTAAAATCGATTTCATCTCTCTTGTGCTTGCAGGCTCCCGTAGGCTCCTCCTCCTATCAGTGACAGCGGTCTGTCACAGAAGTCCGTGTAATGACCGGACTTTAAATGTGTTTATGAGCCCGCAGTACTTACACCAATATAAGCCGTAGCTTCACGCACGGATCCCGCAACTGAAATATAACTGCATGCAGATCACTCTTCTTATGTTGTCCCGGATCCGTACCGTACTGTCTTCTTCCGAACCGGGTCCAGGTCTCGGGTCATCAGCCTCAGCAGAGGAGCTCAGACAGCCCTGTGCCCACACACATCCACCAACTCCACAGATAGAATCCCTCCAGCATGTCCTGGGTCGGTCTGTTCCACGCATGGATCCCACAGTTTAAATAGAACCGCATGTGGATCACTCATATTGACATGGTCCACGCACACACACGCACGCACGACTGATGCCTGTCACTGACTTACATTGGTATCACTTCTGTGGGCCCAGATACCCAGAATAAATAAATATATAAAATAATTAATTTAGTCCTCTTACTTGCTAAATTTTTCATTCACAAATGTAAGTTCTGTAACACAAAACCAAATATTTATTTTTTGAAAGATGTTGAACTTTATTTAAAGCTGTTAGATAAATCTGGAAACAAAAAGGCCATAAAAAACATAAGTATTTGCTCTGATTTGGACATTGTATTATAGTGTATTCCCCCTGGCAAACTTATGTTATTTTCTTGTTGTATACATTGTTTGTATTGTATTGTATTGTTTGTACTTCATTCAATAAAGATTTAATTAAGAAAAAAACTTCTGTGGGTTCATCACGTGATACCATCATAGATTTGAGGTTAGAGCAGTGCCTTGCATTGTTGGCTGCTCACGAAAACGACATGCTGACTTCTGTTGTCTTTTGTAGTTTTACCCAAAAATCGAAATCAAAATTGAAAATCGAGTTTTTAGAGGAAAAAATCGGGATTTTTTTTTTTTTTGCCAAAATCGTGCAGCCCTAACAGCATTAATGAGAGACTAAAAAAAATGTCAGCGTCATTTAATGAATGAGTTAACATGGTAATAATGTGTTAACTTGCCCAGGTACACAATATGTACCTGTTTTATTTATCTTAAACAGTTGTGTATGTGTGTGTATATATGTGTGTGTATATATATATGTATATATATATATATATATATATACGTACATATATATACACACACACACACACATATATGCAAAACATGTGCAAAACAGTCATCAGAGCTAAGGGTGGCTACTTTGAAGAAACTAGAATATAAGAGATGTTTTCAGTTATTTCACACTTTTTTGTTAAGTACATAATTCCACATGTTCCAGGGCTCGTGACTGCAACTGAATTACGGTCGCATGCGCCTGAGAATTTCGGTAGTGCGACTGTTTTTGAGATTACGATCGCACGGTGCGCCAATAAAAAAAATGAGCGAAAATTAATACGTGCGCCTAGAATAATGGCTGCAGAAGTAACTCGTCAGCTGAAAATAAACAAGCTCCACGCCCCGCTGACTGAAGCGGAAAATCTAGTCCCCGCCCCCTCGCGTGCGCAGGTGGCATAAACAAAGGGATCAAATAACTCCACCGACGTTTGAAACAATCTCCTGACTTCAGGCGTGGTGTAGACCACAGTGACTAAGGGGCACCAGGTCAAGGAGACTTGACTTCAGGCGTGGTGTAGACCACAGTGACTAGGGTACGTTTACACGGCAACACTCCGCAAAGATTTTTCCTTTGCGTTATAAAATCATTCCGCGTTAAGACGCCGCCGCTATGATAACGATTTGCGTTAACATGAGTCCGCGAGGACAGCTGAATACGCTGTAGTGGCCATGCCAGACCAGTAGCTGGCGATGTAGAGCTGTAGTGAAACAGTGGTGGTAAAACAGGCGCCTACGCACAAACAATTTCCGGTTTAGACAGCCTTTAAATGAGGAGAAGAAGAAGAAGAAGAGGAGGAGGCGGACAACACTATTTACAAACAACAATGGCGAGTGGTCGTACAAAGACGCAGGACTTCTTTGTCTGGACAGACGAGCTGAGCACAGTTAGCAGCACGTATGTTGTTCTGAAACCGGCCATTGTTGTTGTGGTTGTTCCTTCTTTTTCTGCAGCTTTATTGTGTCATAGAGGCTGGCAAACCAGCTTGGAGGCGCATTACTGCCACCAACTGGCCCGGAGTGGGTTAACTGGCGGTTCTTGGCTGCGCGCGCATGCGGTGACATCATATTTTACCCCGGAACGCTCCAACTCGCGTTAACACGGAGCTGAAATGCGGAGCGTATCGATAATGTTCCACCCTGGACCCTGGTATCAAAAGTTTCCGGATTCAGGCACTCTAGGCACCGTTTCCATGTTAACAGAAGGCTAATCCGCGATGAAATCTTCCCGGAGTCGACTGAAGCCGACGCCGTGTAAACGGCCCCTAAGGGCCTTTAGGCCATGAAATAAAAAAGTTGGTTGTTGCAAATAATGGTGTGATTCGTCTTTCTTCTCCAAGAACCAACTAAAGTATATACCACACATTGACAATTGTTTTGCACCTGTGTCAATGTAAGCCTTTTCTTTCATACTCTATTCAAATACTTTATTCTAGGTTGTTAACATTGCTTAAATACATATAGGAATATTACTTGGTATGGCCAAGAGTTTTGCTTGTTCTCCAAATTTTTTATATAATAGTGGTGCGCCTAGATTTTAGCCTGTGCTCCTAACTTTTTAGGATTAGGAGCACAGTGCTCCTAGGTCAAAAAGTTAATTTTGAGCCCTGTGTTCATTCATAGTTTTGGTGCCTTCAGTGAGACTCTACAATGTAAATGGTCATGAAAATAAAGAAAATGCAAAGAATGAGAAGGTGTGTCCAAACTTTTGGCCTGTACTGTATATATGTGTGTGTGTGTTCATAATGTGTATGTGTATATTAGGGCTGGGTAAAAATCAATTTAATCAATCTTAGATCGATCTCATTTTAATTTTGCGTGATCGATTAATAGTGGATGAGATCAATTTTTCAGAGCAGGACCGGGAGTACGCGGAACCGTGGGCGGCTCCATCTTGCAAACCCCAGGGGAAGACTTGGTCTCGCTCGCGAAAAAGACGCGGTGGGGAAACCTCCTCTGTTGGAGGTCCTCCAGCCTCAAACTCGAACCCGCAGTATGAAGGCAGTGGCCGTCTGGCGAGTCGCGGAAGCCGGTTGTTCCTTGGATCCATACTATCACCTATGGCTGAGTATGGAGTTGGAGGAATAGTTAAGCGACAGTGTCCGACCGCTACGCCCACCCCCCGACCAACATTCACAGAGCGTGTGCACCCCCCAGCCCCACTCCGCTCCGACCAACAATCATGGCGTAAACACCCCACCCCCCCACCCCACCCACCCCCCTCCAGGGAGTAGTAGCCTCCAGCCATAAAACAGAATAAAGTTAACGAAGTCCATTGTGATCCACTGTAAAAACATGAGAATGTTTCTGTCCCTTTCATTATTTAAGAGCACATTCAGCAATTTACAGCTGAAATGTTATATTTATTTCCTTTCTAATATCAATATTGATACCAATATTGATGTGTTGCATGACTGCGGTACTTAAATAATCAGGTTACAACTCAAAATTGTACTTTGGTATCACTAAATTACTCTGAATCAATCAATTAATACTGAATTGAATCGATATTGAATTGAATTAAATCGAATCGAATCGTGATTAATTGATTCAGAACCTTATGAATCGAAATCGAATTGATTATGGAAATTTGCCATTATACCCAGCCCTAGTGTATGTAAGTATATATCCATTTTATTACCTTTCCACACAAACCTTGAAGCAGAACGCACACAATATGTACCTGTTTTATTTATCTTAAACAGTTGTATAATGTTCTTCAGCACATCTGTCATGTTCAATCTCCGACAAAAAATAAATCATATTTACATAAAAAATTACCTTCTGATGTCTTCACAACTAGGCTAACTTACGAGTAACAGAAAATTTAAGCTTGACAAAAATAGCGATGTGATTTATATTGTGATACATATCGAAATCATCTGATATGAAAAAAACAACTTAAGGCAGCTGAAGTAAAGGCCTGGTAAAGCATTAAAAAAAAGGAATTCAGTGTCTGGTGATGTCAGTGGGTTCCAGACTTCAGGCAGTCATTGCCTGCAAAGGATTTTCAAAAAAGTATTAATAAAATTGAACATTTTATTTATGAAAATGTTAATTTGTTCAATTATTTTATCCTGATAGTGCACCTGAATTTCATTGTACATTCTGTATAATGACAATAAAGTGTCTTATCTTATTTTTGAGCCCCTGAACGGAGGAAACTTAGTATAAAAATGATAGCGATTCTTAAATGTTTCAATGGATTTTTTTGTTCAACCCCTTGTATAAAACCTGAAAATCTGCACTTCAGTTGCATCTCATCTCATGAAAATTGTGTCACTGTTCAAATATTTCTGGGCCTAACTGTATATCTGAACTTTAATGTTGCAGCTATTTGGGATTGCATAATTACACAGGCTGATAGTGAGATGACAATTATAGGGTGTACTCCATTACTCCACGTACCATTGCATGACTTAGTGTTTTGGGTTGTTTTTTTTTTTCTTTTTTTCCTGAAAGAATTTTGAAATTGGATGGCTGTGATTTTTTTTTTTTCTTTTTTTTGCAAAATGATACCATGTGTTGACTTAATGAGTAGATTTATTTTACGTATCTAAACATTCTGATAATATAGACTAAAAGTTCTGCAAGAATTTAGCCCAGTAACTACAACAACAAAAGCTAATGCAGCAAACCTAAGGAAAATCTTTCACTAACAGTACATTAAAATGCTAGTTTTATGCATAACAACCAAAGTTTTATTTTTCTTATTGTCTCATTAGTGACACATAGCTTATTTGTTGTGCACCAGTGTGCTGATAGCACCTGCTGGTTTTCAACTTGGCATTAAAATGTGAATCTTTTTTCAATTCTGGACTGTAAACTTCTCTGTCAAAGGACTACAATAACAGAGGAGCTTTTAGTGTTTGTGTTATATGAAACAGTGCTGAAACTGAGATTGATAATTAATTGATAGACTAGCATATATTTATTCATTATGAGACTGAGGCAAACAAAATGTAAAGGACAATATCTAAATGGTATTATTCTACTGTTAGTGCATGTTGATTGATATGATCTAACCATACATGTATAATAAAAACACTACGCCTGTTTTCATTTGTATTTAATAAAGCCTGGTCTAGTATAATTTACAGTGACTCATTTTTTTAAATGGATTGGGTGTTATATATAAGAAAGTGTAGAAACCCAAGCTATACAAGACCACAAGGAAAATGTTGGCTGTCTAAAAACCCAAAATCCTTTTTCTAAACACATGGATACACAGAGTATGAACATGAGCAGTGTTATGCTAAAGTGCTGCAGTGATGGTCATATTTTAAGCAATTTGTCCTGACAGTTTACATGACTTCTCTCTCTTCTCTCTTTCAGAGCCACAATGGCCACTGCACCGTACAACTACTCCTACATTTTCAAATACATCATTATCGGTAAGTGAATGGCTCTGACCAGCAGTGTCCTAACTAGGGATTTAACGATTACCGGTATAATGATAAACCACAGTAAAATTCCTGACGGTGAGTGTTACAGTTTCAAATTCTAATTAGCATTAAAACAGTGTTTAATTACTGCACCGTGAAAAACTCAAGGTGATAGTGCTCATTTCCTGGAGAAGCAGCAGCACTCAAGGTGCGCATGCACAGTTTGCAATGTTGGGCTTCTGAACATGGACAGCGTTCTGTTTAATATGTTAGTGTATGCACATTTGGTTTCTACCTAAGGTACACCAAAGACTGAAAGTGTCCTTTCTGTACCAGTTCATCTGAAATCTGTAAGACAAGATCTCATACATGAGCACTGAATCTTAAGAAAAGTATTTTATTTACAATTTGCACAAAGTGCAGTTACCTCTTATGGCCATAAGGTGCCATCTTTAATGCACATTAATTTTTACTTAATGTTTCAGCCACATTTTTTATGTTTAAAATTGTAGTGTTGTTTTTATATGCTCATTTGATTTCTAGATGAGGTACACAAAACAGTGAAAGTGGTCTTTCTGTACCAGTTCTTAAATCTGTAAGACTAGATCTAGTCTTGAGCACTGAATGTAAAGTATTCTTGGTTCTTATCTACAACTTGCACAAAGTCCAGTTACCTCTTATAAGTTGCCATCTTTAATGCACATTTGTATGTTTGATGTTTACATGTTAATATTTAAATGTTTCTGCCAACAGAAAGTGCATTGTACGTGTTATTTTATTTTTGTTTTTCAAGATCAAACTTGGTTAAATTATTTCAGTGTGTGTGTGTGTGTGTATAAGTTCTTTTCGAACATTTTGAACACATTTCAACATTACCACGATGATAATGATAACGTGATAATTTTGGTCACAATAACCGTGATATGAAATTTTCATATCATTACATCTCTTACATCATTACATCTCTAGTCCTAACCAGCAGTGTTATTTGGAGAGATTTGGTGCCAATGGTACATTTTACAGTTCATCGGTATGAGCAGAATTTGGTTTTTATAGTGGTCAGTCTTTGGCTACTCAAGTTATTGACTTTGTGGAAAAAATTCAATTGTGCCTAGAATAATATAATCTACATTTTTGTGCTTTATGTTCCAGATGTAGTAACGAATCCCTTTTTTTTTCCTCAGGACGTAAGTGATTTCAGCTGACTGAGCAATTGGCTTTTATGCTGTTTGAATCCATGGTCATTATATCAGCCCTTAAAAATTCACTTTTGGCTCACCTCTAGTTTTGACTTGAGGTGCAGCTCACATCTCAATAATGTGTTCATTCATACAGTTAGACAGTAATCTGAGATGAACATTATGATGCATTTAATAGTTTACATACTACTAAACTCAAGTCCAAACTAAAGTGAATAAAACCTGTGGTAGTGGGCAGGTGAAGTTATCATTTTTCCACCTTGTTTTCTCAGTCAGTGTTTTAATGATATGCGGATTAGGAATGTTTTAGCATACATGTGTAATTGTGAAAGAATCGTTTGTCCCACTAATCCTGACATGTTTTTCAGTGTAACAGAACACAGTTTTACTTTAACTAGTAGATACATTTACAGAGAATTAAACACACACCCTCTGCTTAGAGCTGTTTGTCCTCCACTGCCATCAAACATCTTCAACCCTACAGCTGATCAGTGTTTGGATCTCAAAGGGATGCAGATTCTTTCAGAACTTTATGCAAAGCTGCATTTGCTATTTTTTGCTCTTTCTCACCCTTTTTAAATCAAGTCAGTAATATTTAAGAAAAGAAAGGAAAGGGCAAAAAAGATAGATGGATGAAATATTATTGTTTAGCTTTGTGGTATGACTTTTGATGACTTTTTTGTATCAATCAGTAATTGTCACTCACAATGTTCAGTGTGAATCCCCAATAAAACAGCCATCTAATTGTGTTTTTAAATCTTTTTAAGGTAGAGGCAAAAAACGCAATATTATGTAAGGTACAGACACACTTTATTTTACCATATAAACAAAATAAATCATATATTATTGCCTTATAATATCACCATAATTAAATGGTATCACAATGTGACATAGAATTATATCACAATAATGATGGTCATAATTTCCAACCTAGGCTCTTTCCTCAGTTCAGGTTCATTAAAATGGAATATGTTATGGTTATTGTTTTTGATCAAATATTGGAATAACTGGGTAGGTTCTCAATTGCCCTGGTTATCATTCTTCTTGGTAGTTCTTCCCTGTTCAGCTGGACTAGTTTAGCTCAGCTGAACAGAGCTAAACTTGTCCAGTTGAACTGAGAAGAGCTACTAAGAAAAATATTGAAAGTATTTATTTAATTAAAAAAAAATACAATTTATTAATTTATGTGATTATTACATCTTAAATGATACATTTTCCCTTGTTTGGGGGCCAGTGTTTCACCTACCCCTGCGTCCTATACACTTAAAATTAGTAAAGGATGCAAAAAATATGAGCAAATGAGTCATAGGGAATGCAAAGATAAATCAAATTTACGATAGTTTTTTCCCCACAAGCGGTCAATAAAAATGTCTGTTTGCATTTTCCTATGAGCCAGCCATTTAGTACGAACCGCACCTCCAACTATGGTTTGATAAGGCTTGTCCCAGCTCAGGCTGTACAACAGCCTGTGAACGGGTCTGTTTTTGACAGTCACAGATCTCGCGCTCGTGATAACCCCTCCCCAGCCCTTGCTGCTTCAGATCCTCACTCGAAAGAGAAACCGTCTCAATATTAGGGTGACCAAACATCCTCTTGCTTTTGCCAGGACATATCCTCTTCTCATGTCCTGTCTGGAGTGTCAAGGCGGTTTTTATAAATTAGTGAAAATGTCAGGTTTTCATTGTTTTTTTTGTTTTTTTTTTACAGGAAAAACTCTTTAATTGTGTATGTATTGGCGCCAGCGCAATTTTGATGACAGTAACTCTGTCACTGTTTGTGCAGTCAGAGAAGTTCCAGATCCTGCTGGAAGAAAAGATTTTGCAGTCTTGCAGTGACATATCAGACATTACAGCAGTAAACGGCACTGATCCACACCGGCCTGTGGATGTGGGGATGGACGGACCTGTTCATAGACGCACTGTAGCAGGGATGGCAAACATGTGGCCAAAACCCGCCTGTTAAAGGGTCCAATCTGGTCCACAGTATGAATTTGCAAAGTGCAAAAATTATACGGAAATTATTAAGAGTCACAGGCCTCAAACTTGTTTTAGTTCAGGGGCCACATACAGACCAATATGATCTCAAGTAAAATAATAACATATTAACCTATAAATAATGACTGCAAATGTTCATCTTGGTTTAATGTGAAAAAAATCTATATATTATGCTTATAAATATCTTAAAAAACCCTCCATTAAATCATGAAAATATTAGATTAAGACTCTATCCTTTAACAATAAAATGTGAATAACCTGAACAAATATGAACTGAGAAAAGGACACAGCAGCTTTGATGACACTTATATAGCTAGAATAATAAAATAATTCCAAGCAGCCTGTTTCACTGAAATATTTTCTCCGGGTTCATGGGCGCTTGAACAGAATACTATGGTATTTCCATTGCGTGTGATCAAGTATCTAGAGGTGGAGCCGAGTGTCCTTTTTTTTTTTTTTTTTTTTTTTTTTGGAAATCATAATATTGTCACCCTACTCCAGTGTATCCCAACCTTTTTGAGCCACTGCATGTATTTTACATGAGAAAAATCACAAGGCACACCACCAAACAAAATGTCACAAAAAGTAAATTGAAATATAATGCAAATCTAGTCTCAATTTACTTACTCAATGTAAAACCTGGGCCTGTTTAGTTGAACACAAAGCTGATATTCTTGTAGGAATTGAAGAAGGACACATAGGAATCTTCCTCAACAGCTCTGAGTCTCTCTTTTTTCATCTTTGTATCAGTCATGCTTGAAAAGCCCACCTTGCAAGATAGGTTGTGGGAAAAAGGGAACAGAACTGAAATAGCTTTGTTTTCCAGAGTGGGGAACTAATTGGCAGCAGTCACCGCACACTCTGGGGGGGGGGGGGGGGGGGGGGGGCTTTTGTCTTGATATGCCACTGACTCGCCCCATCAAAGAAATGTAGAAGTGGCAAATGTTGCAGACTTTGCCTTTTAATACCAATTTACATTCTAGATTCATTCAAAGGTAGCACAGAAAATTGTAATTTTTTAGAACGAGACAATTGTTTTCAGAGCTTTTGTTCATTTGGAGGGTAAATGTAATGTAGAAGACGAACCCGTGAAGGTCACAGATGATGTATATTCTGGTTTGGGTGGTACTTTTAACCATTTTACCAACCTGTTGCACCTCAGTTTAGTCCCTTCTTATGTGTTAACAGCGTGCATTTGAATCCAGCTCAATGTATTTTGATATTGCATGAAGTAGTAATTTACTTACAGCATATAAAGACTGGATATTAACCAGCAGTAGTGTATTATAAACATAGAGAAAATGTTTATTTTATAGAAGCACTATGGGTTGATAAAATAGTGGATGATAATGAACCTCCATCCAATATCCAACAAGGGTCGTTATGATCATGACATTATGAAGAACAAAGAGCCAATTTGGCATAAACAGAATTGTATTTCTGTTTGACTTTTTGTTAAAAAAAATTAAATTGGCAGGTATGACATGACAAGGTACAAAATGAAAATAAATTGCTGTGACACTACATAGAAATCATAGCAGAGGAAGAATGGGCAGCAATGTTGATGATGTTTAGATGATGTTATTAAAGGTGCACAAGTCAACAAATGGTAAATGGTGTGGAAATAATTATTAAATATTTTATTGCAATATATTATTCTACTACATTTAATATTTTAATTAATGAAATTAATTAGAATTTCTTTAGCACATTTTTTTCTCCTGCAAGTAAGAGTTGTTACTTGTTGACTAGTTTTAATGTAATAATTATGCTGCCACTCTATTCAAATAATCATAGACTACTTACCAGCAATAACTGAATAATCTTTTTACTTGAAATTTGCAAATTCAGACAAAGTTGCAAATTGGGATCTGTTCTGAGGTATAGAGATTCATACTTGCAGTTAAATGTCTCATTCTGTTTCATCTTTGTGTTCACTTTACAGGATACTCAACTGTCTTCGTGAATATAGTGGCATTAATGATACTTCCCTCAAAAGTAATGAACAGACAGTCTTACAGCTGAAGGAAATGATGCATAAAACTGCTGTAGAATCAATGTCAGAATGGTTCTAAACATGTATTTTCAACAGTTTCATAGTACACATTACATATCATGTACAAGCATTTACTTACAAGGGTTTTATCTTTTGCAGTGTGTCTGTCTCTCTGCACACATTGCAGGCTTGAATCAGTTGTTGTGATATTTACATGGCTGACTTGAGTTTCTGCTTATCTCTCCACAGGCGACATGGGGGTTGGGAAGTCGTGTTTGCTTCACCAGTTCACAGAAAAGAAATGTAAGTCCTGCCATGAATGTTTTTTTCTTTTTGTTCCCCTTTCGGTTGCCTTTTCATCGTGCTGTGTGTCTTCAAGTATGAATGTTGCCAGGTTCGTCTGGAGTGTCTACATCACTTGGATTTTTTGTAATAACCCAGCGGAAGTCAGTGGCATAGAAGTGGAGTGTGAGATCAACAGTGAGAGTCTCTTCTTGTGTGTTCAAGTCAGCTGCAGCCTTCCAGTACCATTCAGCTGTGTTTTGTTCAGTGCTACTATTAACAAGCCAGATGTTGTATTCCTCATTCATTCACATCCTGCACTCACCATTAAGACTGAGAAAAGTTTTTCAGTGTCAGTTGTAAAGATATTTATCACTTTCTTGTTGATAACTTTGGTAAAAAGTGCTGTGACTAACACATTTAAAGGTGGCGATTAATAAATGTTGCATATGCTGCTGGTTTGCAGTGGAAGAAAATGTTTTGGTAAGAGATGGCAGTGTTTCACAAATCTGTAAACAAAATAGATTGACAGCATTATCTTTATGAGCATGAAAGGCTAATTAAGGAATACACTCTGTAAAGCTGTCTGAACTGCTGGTCATTTCTTTAGTTTATGATATAGACTAGAAGATTTCAACAGAAGTTTTGAATGTGCTTTCTGCAGATTTGTGTACACCAAAACATCCTTCACATCAAGTCATAGTTTCATTCATTTACAGTTCTCCTGGTTGTTAGTCACAAAATACTGAGTATCCAGCTAAATCTAAAACTAACTGAAATTTGGATTTCAATAGCCCGCAGACAGATGTTACCTCATATCACCAAAAGCTTTGACCTGTGAGGAAGAGGAGGCTCCACTGAATGTGTTGATATAAATTTAATGTAGGTCTTGTGGAAATTGCTGCCAAAAGTTGAGTTTTCCTAGATTTGATCAGAAATCTCTGCTCTTTTTTTTTGTGTTTAATGGGGCAGTTAGATGGAATTCCATTAACTTTGAGACCCACCCTTCAAATTCTGGGAGTCACATGGCTTTGGGAGTCCCAAAGAGGATGGATGCTGATACATTTGTGATAAATATGGTGAACTACTCATAAATGGACTCAATGTAACATCATTTACAAAGAAAGGTTTAAAAAAAAGAGATGAGGAAAATCTTTTAAATTTAACAAATGACCGATTTTAATAGCAGCAAATAATATACATACAGGTCAGATCCTAAAACATGACCATTAAATGAAATTATTGATAATAGTCAGGAGAAATAAATGAACCCTGAGGACAGTTTAAAAAAAGTCAGATGAGTGATTGACACAGACTGTTGAATTGACAGTAGCCTCCTTTCCTGTCCAGTCATGGCAGACTGCCCCCATACGATTGGTGTGGAGTTCGGTACAAGAATAATCGAGGTGAGCGGTCAGAAGATCAAGCTGCAGATCTGGGACACAGCGGGACAGGAGCGCTTCAGGGCCGTCACCCGCTCCTATTACCGCGGCGCGGCTGGGGCACTCATGGTCTACGACATTACTAGGTACAAGGCCATTGTGTTGTCTCACTAATAACATTTTTACTTGCTTACTTAACTTTAAAGTTTTTACAACTTGCTGTATGTGATAATCATTTAGTTACCAGTGCATTCTACTAAAGCATGTATGTTTGGGGAAGTTAAATTAGACTAAAGTCATCTAATAGCCGAATAGCCCCCTCTGTCTCCATCCTGAACAAACATGGACCATTTCTCCCAGCATGTGTCCTAACAGGACTTATTGCCTGAACTGTTATGCCATGTTTCCACTACATGGAACCGGCTTGACTCAACTTGGGTACAAGGTACTATTCCTGGAGACTGTTTCCATTACAGAATACTACCTACTTTAGAGTACCTGGACGTCACAGCAGCGCTGCACATAACTTCTATGACGTCTGCTCAGAGAGTTGCTGATAAACTCGCTCGTTGTGTGTTGCCTGTTAAGCTCACGCTGAATCTTTTCATCAGCCGCCGAGGACAGAAATGTCTGAACCTCCTTGACTGACCACGGTGTCATTTTGCAGGCTGTCGTCATGGATTAGCCTACCGGTATATTTACTGTAAACTTCCGAATCAGTTTTTTTTTTTTTTTTTTTTTTTTAAATGGCGTGTCGCACGTTAATAACGCAGAGTCACTCTCTGACCAATCAATGGTCTGCAGTGTTTACACGTCACATTTTAGTATCTCTTCCCCCATTTTGGAACCTTGGCCGAGCAAGTACTGGAGAAGGGGTATTGGGCATCAGATTCCAGGTTCTTTTACGTAATGGAAACACAAAAAGTTGAGTATAGCTGGTACCACGTATTGGAAGCGCGGCATTAGATGGTATCAGAGTTCTACTGAGCAAACGGTGCTGTATGCTGAATGTACCACACCCAACTCCAGGAAAGGTTCACTAACATCCTAGAAATACTATTAAACTGGAAAAACCAGTATTAATTTTTTAATGCCAATACCTCCAACATCTGCTTCCAGACTTACAAATATGGTGCATTTTTCTTGTGTGGTTTCTTGCCCTGTCATTAAAAGGTGTCGTTTTTCATTTAGATTTCTTCTAGTTCAAGTTTTATAAATACAGTGCGTGGTTCAGTTTATTTATAGGATATGGTGCACCAGTTTCAGGTTGAAAGTGCAGCTACTAAAATGATGAGTCTCGTGTTGGACTTTCAGTTACATCCGACCTCTTCTCTGACATGCCTTGCTGTTAATATTTTTGCCTGTTGTCATAGCAACCTATGTCTCTCTGTTCATGTCACACAGGAGAAGCACATACAACCACCTCAGCAGCTGGCTGACTGATGCTAGAAACCTCACCAACCCCAATACTGTAAGTCCACAGAATAGAAAATATCCCTAATTAGGAAATTACTCAGACTCAGCTGTGTCAGTGCTTTCTCTGTATTTTCTTTAATGTTTAATTTACTTTGCTCAAGTTTAGTTGTATGTTTTTCTTTCTGCTGCCTTACCCCCTTTCTTCTGGTTCTGTCTGGAGCCACACAGGGCCATGCCTTTAATTGAATTCCTTGGTAAATATGATTAGTTTTAAATGATACAGCTCTCATTTGTTGCATGCTGTTCCTTCTGAGGGCTATGTTTCTGCAACATTTCCATGTCTGGAAATATATCTTTTTATTCTATTTATCTTCATGTGGATAGATCAGGGTGTCTGTTTATTATTTTAACTTGGTTGGAAACATGCAGGATGGTGAAGTGTGGGTATACAGAGTAGAGATCGACCGATATGGGTTTTTCAGGGCTGATACCGATTATTAGTAGTTAGAGGAGGCCGATAACCGATATTTGGAGCCGATATTCATTTGCAGTAAAAGTGTAAAAATCGGCGTGAAAAATTTTGAATGATGCAAACACTGAACTTCATTTAAATGTCTAAAACATGTTTATTTAGTCAAACAAATAGAAAATAATAGCTCCAGAAGTACATGGATTTCCTAGACTCAGAAGCATCTCTTATAAAGTTGAATAAAAGCTTAAATAAATAGCTCCCTTAAATTTTTCCACAGTAAATAAAGTAAAATTTAAATATAACTATAATGACTTATCTTTGTTTTAAGTTTAAACACAACAAAAATACAGGGAGACTCTTGTAAACTCTTGGGCCACATGCTGACATATGCTCAACTCATCATGCTTAATTTTTTACAGCATTTGAGAAGCCTTAAGTTGATTTCATTATTAAATTTTATATTGTACCATGCGATAGCAGGGACCCTGTCATTCAAAACTATGTTGCTACATTATTAATTATTAATATGACAAAAGCTACATAAAAAGTATAATAGTTGCTATGAGTGCAGTTAAACTCCTGACAGAACACAAACAGCCTTTAGGGCTTTAATGAGCACACACAGGATTTAAAATGTTCCACCATGTTCAGATAAATCACTTCTGAATTTTACTCTGTCTCATCTTCACTTTAATTTTTAGATCATAGGACTAGAAAGCTCACAGCAACATTAGTAGTTGTGAGTTGTAGAGTTCTTCATGTGACTTTAACGCAAACACACACTATTACATTACATACCAACACAGTCTCATCCCAAATAGTCAGAAATCGACGCATATGGTCAGAGCCCCACAGCAGCACTATTTGACGCAGGGGGTACCCCTTCTGCGTCGGATTTTGATGCGGAAGGGTACACACCGTGGAAAGGCAAAGTTTTCTCGTGTGAGAAGCTCCAGAGAGAAAACACGTGTCAAAGGTAAACGCAGAAAACTCTTGTGAAACTGTACTAAACATCCCTGTGCTCTACATCTCACAACTACTACTAATGTTTCAGAATAACGTCAGAGCAGAGTAAACATTAGCGGCAGCTCTGCTAACTCAGATTACCTCCTGACGTGTGTGAATTAGACTGGAGATGGAAACAGTCTGTGATAGAAAAGCGTGTGTGTGTGTGATTAAGAGAGAGCGCCGGAAAAACTCCGTTCACTTGTTTTAGGGAAGAACACTAAGGTGGAGTCTGATGAGCTTTTACCAGAACATTAGTTCATCAGTCTGGCTCTAAACGCTCTATGTATTAGTAATAGAGAAAATGTATAGAACACAGTCTCATTCCAAGTCAGTCCCAGTCTGTGTGTGTGAGGACAGCTTCCACGTCAACCAATCAGAGGGCGCAGAGTGGACAGTGCAGGAGAGAGAGAGAGAGAGAGGCGCGGCTGCATCTGAGCCGAAATAACCCAGTTTTAAATTGATTTCTTAACATCGGCCCGTCGGATTAAAAAAAGGCCGATACCGATATATGTCAAATTTCCAAATATCGGCGCCGATAATCGGTCGATCTCTAATACAGAGGCCCTAGCTGAGACCAGAGCTGGAGAAGTGTATTACTGTGCCTCAGCATCAATTACATCAATACATTAAAGGTGTAATTACATCTAGGGCTGCAGTTATCAAATTTTTTTTTTTTTTTTGGGAAGTCAAGTATTCTACTGAAAATTTCAGCAATTATTTGAGTAATCGGATTTAATTATTTTTTTTTTTGCATTTGTAAACAACTATACTATTGTGTGCATATGCGTGGTGTGACTTTGTGCTCTTATGTGTAAAATGTGCATGAAGCCTTCAAAGTGCACTGTTCTTCAGTCACTCTGTTTCATGTGTAGATTTTTTTATTTTTTATTGGTTTTTTTTTTTGTTTTTTTTTTTTACAAAAGATCTAAATCCCGCGGCTATTTTATTATTGTGAAACACACATTGCACAAACCTGCAGAGGGCCCCATACATACAAGTATTACACAGCACTGAGGTCGGGGGTCATTTACCAGCACCAGAAAGACACATGAACGTAAGCAAAACCTGAATGTGTTAACAAAGATTTATCTGAAGAGGGGCAGTTTAGAAGAAATGGGCATTTCTGACTAAATCACTGCCTGACACGATGGAGTGAGATGTCAGCGTGGAAGAGGTTCATGCAGGGGATGGATCTCTAGGAGCGGGGAGATGCTGTGCGCTCCCTCCGCTGTGGTGCCCACAAGACCCACCTTATACATGTGGCCCGGATCAGAAGCCTGGAGGATGTTTTCAACTTCTGTCTTACTGATGAGATAGTCCAGATGACCGTGGACTACACCAGCCTTCAGGGAAAATGCTCCGTCCAGGACTGGACTGATACTGACCTTGACTATGAGCGCGTGTTTGGGCCTCCTCCTGCCACAGGGGTGTACCGCTCCTGCAACCAGGCAACCCACAGCACATGAGATCGTATCTGGCGGCGGTGGCACAGTGCAGTCAAGCCGGCAGCCTTCAGACAGGTGTGGACAGGGTGACTCCCATGATATTCAACCTCAGCCATGACACCTGCATGGATGAACAGCTGGTCCCTCTCCGGAGCTGCTGCTCATTACTCAGATTCACCTGGAGGGTGTGTGTCTGGATGTGCCGCTTTGGTGTGTGTTGAAGTGGGGAGGGGAATGTGCCTGCCCCAGGCACCAAGCACTGGGACCTGGTGGTGAACAGCAGTCCAAGCTGGAGCTGCTATACAAGATTAATAATACAACGAATACTCAAGGCAAAAAGAAAATTATTCAAGGATTTTTTTGTACTCTAATTATTCCAGTAATTGTTGCAGCTCTAATTACATTGCTGTAGTGGAAGCACCGCTTCCTCTACTCATAAGGCAGTGTCACTCCCTTAGAGTAGCGCTCAGCAGTTTTATATCACTTCATCACTCTGTTAGCTTTTACAGGAAAGTATGCAGACGCATTTGTCCCTGACTGACCCACCATGTTTTGAATAGTGTTAAACTCTTCCTCTGTGTATTCTCAGGTGATCATTCTTATAGGAAACAAAGCAGACCTGGAGGCACAGAGAGATGTCACATATGAGGAAGCCAAGCAGTTTGCTGAGGAGAACGGTGAGGTTGAACACAGACACAACACTGAATGACAGCAAAGAACAAAGGAAAGCTGAAGATATGATAGTCAGTAAATGTTTAATTAGGAATCACACAGGACAGAAAATTTATTTGCTTTGTCTTCAGGGGGCTTCATTTATAATGACAGCAAAACTAATGACATATTGAGATATTTGTTTTGAAAATGAGAAAAAAGGAGATTTTCCTAGTCTCCTCAGCATGCTTATAACAGTCATTTGCAGATAAGGGATTTTCCACTGGTGGTATAGCTCACCTCAACACAATATATTGTGCATTTTAATGCAAAAGCAGGGACCACCAGCTACGATCAGACGCTATTCCTAGTATCACATTCGTTGAAGGTCCAAGTGAGTTAAAATGATACTACACGTGGAATAAAATCAATCTGATCAATCCAGAGACTTTATTGTGTCACTACATATGTATCATCATGTTATGATGCGAGACACTGAGCCAGGCTAACAGGACATCACCAAAACCGCTAAACCAAATTTTCCAAGTTGGCTTTATCTTTTTTTTTTTTTACACTTAAGTTTTTGTTGAAATTTTATGAACACATAAGTTACCAAAAACAACAAAATCTAAACAAATCTTGCTTGGGTAGCAACACTACATTCACATTATTCAGTCCCTCCACCTTTCCGGGTTCTGTAATCAGTCCATTTATTCCATTTTTTGTCCATTTGTGCTTCTTATAGTCGCAATTTGTTATTTTTTCCAGTGTATATATTCCTTAAATAATTGTGATCCATTGGTCCTTTGTTGGTGGTTCGGTCTTTCCTCAGTTTCTTGTAATAGCTTTTTTGCAAGCCAATAACATTATCTTAACCAAGTATGTCATTTCCCACTACACTTCCCTCAGTCAAGTTACATGAATACAGTCCGTCACAGCACATTGGAATCTCATACCCCATTATTTGTTGTAGCACTCCATGCGAGTTGAACACACAATAGATTGCTGAAATTATTCTTGTTTTACTTTCCTTATACGCTTTAATTATGATTTGGATCACACTGTTCCCTGGAGAGGTCAACTTGGATTTCTTTTCTGTAATAATCTCTTAGTTGAAGATATCTTTAAAAGTCATGCATCCCCAGATCATATTTTTCTTGCAAATTCTGGAAACTCTCTACCTGCCCTTCTCTTTCTAAAACACACCACGCTGTCACTCCTTTGGCTGTCCATTGTTTAAATCCTTCATCATATTGGGCCAGCTTGAAATTGCTATCATAAGCTACCATTTATAAACTTTTAGAATTGTTGTAACATTTTTATATATATATATATATATATATATACTACCAGGCAAAAGTTTGGACTCACCTGTTTTTTCTTCATTTTTATGGCTATTTCCATTGTAGATTCTCACAGAAGGCATCAAAACTATGAATAAACACCTATGGAATTATGTAGTTTAAAAAGGTGTGACAAAACTCAAAGCATGTTTTATATTTTAGATTCTTTAAAATAGCCACATTTTGCTTTTATTACTGGTTTGTGCATTCTTGGCATTCTCTCGATGAACTTCATGAGGTAATCACCTGAAATGTTTCCCAAAAGTCTAGAAGGAGTTCCAAATGATGCTGAGCACTTGTTGGCCATCTGTGGTCCATATCATGTCATTTAAATAAGAAGGTGAGTCCAAACTTTTGCCTGGTAGTGTATATATATATATATTTTTTTTACTTTTATTGTTCCATTTTTGAAATTTTACAACACAAATATTTAGAACATAGTGTCAGTTGTCGTCCTGTATATTGTCCATTTTTTCCATCGATCTTCACAAGTGGCTTGCTGTAGTCTTATGATGTAAGTAAGTCTCTCCATGTTGTGAATTTCTTCCACAATATCTCTCCAATTATTTAGGGTAGGGGGGTCCTCTTTGCACCATTTTCGTGTGATGGCTTTTTTAGACGATGCCAAGAGGATTTTAATCAAATATCCATCCCCACTTGGTATGTCCTTTCCTGTTAAATGACCCAAATATAACACGGAACATGTCCTTGGTAGTTCGTATCCCAATATTTTTCCAGGTTCTTCACTGATATTTTTCCAATATTGGGATAGTTTTGTGCACTGCCAAAAAACATGCACATGACCCACATCCTGCTCACTGCACAACCTCCAACAGGGCCGAGGTAATGATAGTGAAGCCTTTTGGATCTTTGGTGTTATAAAAAATCTCATTATGTTTTTCCAACAAAATATTTTCAAGGTTCTGGAATTAGATGTAGTCACTTGAGTTTCACATATTTAATACCATGTATCATCACTTAATTCTACCAACAGTTCTTTTTTCCATTTATCTCTAATATACAGAGTTGAAGTTTTCCTGTTAGACATCAATCCTTGATACAGTTTGGATATCACTTTTCCTCCTTCGTTCCTATATGCATTACCCACAATTTCAGTGATCTGGTTTATTTCACCTTGGAGGTCTGGTTTTATGTCTTTTTGATAATGGTCTCTGATCTGAGGGTACATGAAGTCACAATGTTCTAAGTCAAAGTTCTTTGTTGTAAGTTTTGAAAGTTAATAATTTCCCCTTTTTTGATAAGTGTTTAATATATTTAGACCCTTATTTGCCCACTCTTTAAATTTAGTATTCATAGTCCCTGGTTTGAAATTTGTATCATAAGCCGGCCAGCTAAATATCCTTATGCCCTTCTCCATGTTACATTTTTTAACTACTTTAAACCAGACCTCCAAGGTAAATTTAGTGATGGAGTCCAGTTTGTTTTCATTTTCTATAAATATCTTCTTATTGGCAATCATAGCTTGTACATGGCATTCATTATTATTCAATTCTATTTCTTTCCACTCTGTAGTACAATCAGAAATACACCAATCAATCATGGGTTTGAGCTGTGCAGCATAGAAATATTCTTCAAAGTTTAGCAGTGCCAATCCATTTTTTGGTATTTGAAGTGTCGAATACTTAATTCTTGGTTTAGCCCCATTCCAAATGAATCTTGAAATCTTTTTGTCCCATTCCATAAATTGTGACCTTGGTATTGGCACTGGCAAAGATTGGAACAAATATAAAACTTTTGGCAGCGCATTCATCTTAATAATTTCACTTCTTGCACTTAAATCTAACAATAAGACATCCCACCTTTCCATATCCTTATACAGCTGATGATTTAAAGATTCATAATTCATTTTACCCGTTTAGAAAGGTTATTTTTAATATTTATTCCCAAATAATGAATTGATTTATTCCATTTAAAATTATATTTCTGTGTTAATTCTGGGGGAGGAGTGAAATTTATAGGCAGAACCTGTGTTTTCCCAACATCTGGTTTATAGCCTGAAAGGTACCCATAATTACCTCCGCCAAGGTTATGTTTTTGCCAGGGTTGTTTGTTTCTGTTTGTTTGTTTGTCTGTCCATTAGTGTGCAACATAACTCAAAAAGTTATGGACAGATTTGGATGAAATTTTCAGGGTTTGTTGGAAATGGGATAAGGAAGAAATGATTAAATTTTGGTGGTGATCGGGGGTGGGGGGGCCCATGGGGGGTGCCACTGATCAGCCTTGGCGGAGGTCTGCGCTCTCCGAGTGCTTCTAGTTATGTAGTGGATTCATCAACTTTGGCAGACACTTATCTGGTTGTTTTAAATATATTAAGACATCATCTGCAAATAGCCCAACTTTATGTTCTGCTTCTCTAATTTTAATTCCTTCTATTTCCTTATCTTGCCTTATTGCTTGTGCCAAAGGCTCAGTGAAAGTGCAAAGAGGGTAGGAGACAACCCACACCCTTGCCTTGTGGGTCTTTGCAGACTAAACCAATTTGTGAGGTTACCATTTATTTTTATTCTTGCTATCGTGTCCTGATACAGTGTTTTTACACATCTGACTGACTGCAGATTAAAGCCAAATTTTTCTAAACTAAGAAACAGAAACTTCCAACTGACACAGTCAAAAGCTTTTTCCGCGTGTAGACTTAAAGAAAAGGTGCTTTCTTCTCTCTTCTGTATTTCCTCTATTACATGTAGGGTCCGCCTAATATTATCTTGAGTTTACTGTCCTTGAATAAAGACTGATTGGTCTTCATCTATTAATTCAGCTATGAACATCTGGAATCTATTGAATGTAATGGATGTATATATTTTATAATCACAGTTTAGTATTGATATTGGCCTATAATTTTCACACAATTCCTTGTCTTTACCCTCTTTATGAATAACAGTAATTATGGCTTCTCTCCATGACGGAGGGAATATTCCATTTTTAAGTGTCTGATTAAATGATGCTAACAACATTTGGTTCAACTCTTTTTTTTTTTTTTAAAGTTTCATACCATTCTATGGGAAATCCATCATTCCCTGGAGCCTCTCCACGACAGGGAATATTCCATTTTTAAGTGTCTGAGTAAATGATGCTAACAACACTGGGTTCAACTCTTTTTTAAAAGTCTCATACCATTCTATGGGAAATCCATCATTCCCCGGAGCCTTATTGGTTTTCATTCTTTTTACTGCATTCTCCAACTCTTTTTCTGTCATCAATGCACAGATTGTAGCATTTTGTGATTCTCCTATTTTTGGAAGGTCTAATGTATCTAAAAGTGAATTAATTATCCCATCGTCTGCTGCTGCAGGTTGAGAATAAAGGTTTATGTAATATTCTTCAAATGCTTTTTCAATCTCCTCTGGTGTATGGACTAAAGTTTTGGAGCTAGGCTTTCTGATTTTATATATGGTATTAAGTTGTTGTTTATTTCTTAAAACGTCTGGCGAAGAGATTTGGTTGATTTGAACCCTCCTTCCTAATATGTCTGTTTTGCATATCGAATTTTCTTTTCTACTACTTTTGTTAATATTTCATCAATTGTTTTTATATAAATGTTCTAAATCTTCCAATTCTTTTGAGGTGGTCTGAAAATCTAAGTCTTTTCTTTTTATTGAAGGTGGCGTATGATATTAATTTATCCCTCATTACTGCCTTCATAGCATCCCATAACATTGTAGGATCTATATCTCCATTATCTTTTTCTTCTCTGTAAATGTTTCTTCGTTTTTAAATTTTCTACTAATTTAGGATCCTTAAGCATACCAACATTCAATTCCCAGTTTGTGTTTTTTATTCTCGTGTTGAGATCTAATGTTAAACATAAGGTACAATGATCTGATAAATCGGCTACTCCTGTCTTACATTCTATGACTCTAAATCTATCTTCAATATTCATAAAGAAATAATCATTTCTTGTGTGGACTGAATGTGGGGTGCAGTAGAATGTATAATCTCTCTCTAGTGGATGACATTCTCTCCAGACATCAATTACCCCTAATTCTGTTAAATTTAAATTAATATAGCGAGGCAGATGTGTTTTTCTACCCTTTTTGGTACTGCTGGAATCTAGAGTCTGATTTAATACAATATTCCAATTGCCTCCACAGATCAGTATTCCTTCTGTTTCTTGAGTAATAATATCAAACACAGTTTTAAAGAATGATTTTTCTGATTCTGGTGGGGCGTAAATATTTAGTAACATAACCATATGTTCTTCCAGTTTCCCCTTAACTATTACATAACTGTCATTTTTGTCTTTTAGTTCCTTCAGGCATTCAAATTTTACTTTATTAGAAATTAAAGTGGCTACTCCTCTTTTGCTGCCCCCTTTAAAAGAGCTATAAAAAGTATTCCTAAATCCAAAGTTCTGAAATTTTTAGTGCTCTGTTTCAGAGAGGTGGGTTTCCTGGAGATAAATTATCTCTTTTTTTAATTTAGTGAGAAATAATCCCTTTTAATTGGATTATTTAACCCATTCACATTAAGAGATAAATTTCAAGTGATTAAGTTGCATCTTTAGCAAAATTTACTTGGACCTACCTGACACTAGTAACCCAAAGAACCATAGTAATTATAACATATGACATCAACCCAAGAACATTATTATGACCCCAAATTCCTGCTGGTAGGGGAGGGGTGTGACCCTCTAAAGAAGGGCCCCCCTGTAGATGTAGGTGTCGACTCCTCATTGAGCCTTCCTTCCATTCTACACATGTCCAACTCACATTTTAATTTGTGCCTGCCAGTCTATTCTTTTTAGGTGGTGGGCCAGACCCCAATATCTCATTTTTAATCGATACCGAGAAGCTGTGTACGATTTCTTTCAATGATGTTATAGTAAAAAATCGTTTAAGGTTCCTAGAAACTGTTTCCTTCATTGCTTCACGCACAGACATTAAATATAGTCCTTTAAACGCCATTAGTTTTGAGCAGGCAAACCTGCAGGACAGCTAAATGATAATGAGCTATTTGCGTCACGTTTCCTGGACAACCAGGAAGTAAACAACTCAGCTTGCCTCTCACTCGACTCTCACTTCTGTCTCCTGTTAACACCATGTCTCTGCTATCTTCTAAAACAGTGTGTTGTTGGGAAAATCTTTTTTTGGGATGTACTTAGAACCTATCTGCCAGATGAGACAGACAGTATACAAGCAGTCAAACGGATTAGCTTTGCATTTTAGACATGTTTTCTGATGCGATGGTGGATCACGAAGGTATGGTACGAATGTTTGAAAATGCAGTACGTTATGTCGATAGTATGTTGTATCTTATGTATGCAGGTTGTATGGTTTTTGACTTTACAGATTATTCAAATAAATTATATCTTGTTTGATGAATAACTCGTATATCTCTCCTCTCAATCAATGCATTGTAACCTACACAATACACTTAATGAACACACCCACAGCAATCACTCGACATGCAAGTTGTCATCAACACAACTGACAATTACACATAAGAACACCACATACCTCTGTCTGTCCATCATAGGCAAAAGTTACACACAGTTATGTGACCCCAAACGTGGGAACAAGTCCCTGTACCGCCCACTACCATACAATGTAACTCAGTGTGGGAGCTAGCTAGATTTGTTGGAGCACCACAGAAAATCGCGTAAATTTAAAAAAATTTTGAAAATGAAGTGCTGTATGCATCTCGTGAACAATGAGAAAAGCCCTGTCACTCCCTTTTCCCAGACCAGCTGGGCAACGTTTGTGCAGTGTGCACATTCCTCCTTGAAACCAGGGAGAGTGTAATTCTTGAAAATGCCACAGCAGCATTTAACTTAGATTCTGGAAATGCACAAGTGCCAGCTAATCAAGGCTTCCATCGAAAGTGCTACATAGTATTCACAAATAAGGCCCATATAGCAAGAGCACTAAAAAGAAAAGACACCTCAACACAGTGAAGGTTTGTATCAAATGCATATTTTTCATTCTAATTTTCTGTGAGAAGTCTGACAAATGTTTGTACAGGTGGGATATCTGTGTAACACACTTACAAGTAGCCTAGAACCTCATGGATTTAGACTCTTCACTCACAAGCTGCCAGTCATAAAATGTTGGTGGCCATCAGCCTGGTGAGCACAGCAAGCCATCTAATCTGTGAAATAATCTAGGGGTCAGATTGAAGCAACTACTGTAACTGAGTATTGGAATAAGGTAAATATGACAAGGTACAAGTGCCTAGAATAAGACAGGTACACACCACATTACAGTATTTGTTGAACTTTATTTAGGCACAATGTACTATGACAGCAACGTGTAAGAGCAATATGTGACGCATATAAAGACAGCAATTTTAGGATGATCACATCCTGACAATAAAATTACAACACAAAAAAATCATAAATAGGAGAAAGAATTTAACAATATTATTTGTGATACACATTGGCTAAACGTGAAGGATTAATCAAACAACCACCTGCTCTCAGACATGGAGGGAATTTACCTGGAAGAATCTTGTAAAGTTTTTTTTATTACACCAAAGTTGAAAAGCAAACAGCCACAGATGCATCAAAGATGTTGGTGTGAATGTGGTAAAGTCGATGTAGACCATTCACATGTATTTTGGGAAATGTCCAAATACTAATGTGTTATGGAAGATGATTGGTAATGGACTGTATCATGTATTGAGATATTCAATTCCACTGAGTCCTGATATTTTACAGAGTGGGTGAAAAGTAACTAGTCATTAGAAATTGGTAATAAAATCCATATTCCTATTGCAAATTTATTGAAACAAATAATACATGTTCTTTATTACTTGGGAAAATTAAAGTAAATCTTCATATTTCAACATAAGCACTGGTGGCGTCAACCTGTTTCCTCAAATAGCCAGGGATGGAATGAACAACCTTCTGAAGGACGTCGCCTGGACTGTCACAAAGAACCTCCTGCATCTGTGAAATAAGAAAAAAGACAAGAAGAAAAAAGAAATCCCCATTAGGGCAACACGGTGGTGCAGTGGTTAGCACTTGTGCCTCACAGCAAGAAAGTCCTGGGTTCGATTCCAACACCAGTTGACGGGGGTGGGACCTTTCTGTGTGGAGTTTGCATGTTCTCCCCGTCTGCGTGGGTTCCCTCCGGGTACTCCGGCTTCCTCCCACGATCCAAAGACATGCACTGATAGGTTAACTGGTTAATCTAAATTGCCTATGGGCAATTTAGATTAACCAGTTAACCTATTAGATGTGAGAGTGATTGTTTGTCTCTATATGTCAGCCCTGCAATGAACTGGCGACTTGTCCAGGGTGTACCCTGCCTTCGCCCTTGTGTAGCTGGGATGGGCTCCAGGTGACCCCTGTGACCCTAGTGAGGATAAAGTGGGTTCAGAAAATGAATGAATGAAATCCCCATTAGTGTTGTCTGTTTAAAAAAATGTTTTTGTCATTATTTCAGTGATACAAAAAATTGTATTAGCAATTTCTAAAGCCTGGTTACTTTTCACCCACCCTGTATATCTTTGTAATTTTCAGGACACTACCATTCTTAAAAAGGACGAATATTAGGTTAAAATACTGTTAATACTGTTAATCTGGGGTCCTTTCCCAATATAACACATAGTGCTTTTGTTTACTTTGTTTGTGCTGTTCTGTAAAATATGACAATGATAAAAAAAAATAAGATATATAACCGTTTCAAGTTCATGCCTTTGACTATTTAATTTCACTTCTTTGTCTAGTTTGCAGCTGAGCTAGTGGCTAGCTTGCTGTAGAATAGCAGATTTCACGGCTATTGTTGTCACCAACTTTTCAGGGAAAAGCATGGCAAGCATGGCTCACAGTCTTCGTATCCTATAAAAATAACAAGAATATGCACATATTTGAGGTATATGAAGTAATTACGAAGCAAAGCATACCTGAACATTGTCTCAGGAAGATGAGTGCATCTGCAGACTGCTTGTGCTCCGGATCTGGTATAATGCTCTTTCAACGAACGACGCGAACGAACAAGCTCTTCTGTTTTATTTGTTATGCCAAGTAGTCCATCATGCCATGCTGCGGTGTTAGCCGCTAGCATAGCTTCGTCAGCAGAGACTGAATTTTCCTCCATTTCGATGACTTCAGTTTTGTTTCGGCCTTTTCGCGTTTGTCGTCTTCCACACTTGTCTCCCCCACTCATCCCACCTTTCTATTGCTGAATTCAGTAACCTAAATCGTTTTGTGGGGTTTAATTAGTCCTTTACTGGCAAGAGTGCTAAATTAAGCTGCCATCTTGTGCTCCACTGGGACCGGACCTCACATTTATAGGTTTTTAATATTTTAAACCATAATTCTAATGTACGACCTGTTATTGGATCTAAGTTTTTTCTAAATTTCTTGTATAGCTCCTTTTCTCCAATCATATCTTGTAATCAAAGTACTTACTAGGATAGTGCTTTGTTTTTGTTTGTGTTTGTTCTATTATATGGAATGTTCTCCGGATGTTGTCTTGGGTTTGGCGTCCTTTTATAAAAGTTGGCTTTATCTTAAATCAACCACAGATATGAGTCTTAACAAGTATATTCTTACCTACAAAATCTTTTTAATATAAATGTTTTGTTTCAGTAATCATAAGAAGTTATTTAAATTCATAAGAAGAATCTTTGTCATTATAATAGTGTACATGTTGACATACAACACACACTGAAATAGAAGCTCTTCATTTAACCCATCTCTAGCTCAACATGCGGGAGCACACCACACACTGCAGACTAGGGGCAGTGGGCTACCATGTTAGGTGCCTGTGGAGAAAATGGTGAGGGTTAAGTGCCTTGACCAAGGCCACACTGGCCAACAATTTCTTTGCCAGTCCAGGGAATGGAACCAGCATTTCTATAACCTTCTAGGCCACGACTGCCCCTGGTGGTCGCTGTTGTGCTGAAAATGTTTACAGTAGTTTACACTACCTTTCTATAAAGGCCAGGTGAACTGAGAGGGACTATTTCCATTGATATATGGCAGGATTTTTAATCATTCTCTTCCCACTCTGTGTGTTAGTTTTTGAACATTAACCTGAGCTCCAACTACACCCTGAAATGGGCAAGTTTGGATGACACATCCCTTTGTGCATTAGTTTTCTTTTGCAGGGATTTAGTCATTTCAACACCACTATGCACTTCCTCGTGTTCACGTTACACCACAATGACTTGTCTCCTGACAGCATATATACCCATAGAACCTTCATCCCACAGGTGTGAAACCAATCCAAGTAAGATGAATTTGTGAAATATGACAATTACACTGAAGATATTAACAATCACTTTAGTTCAGGTTCCACATTCAGCCTAATTCAATTTCTAGTAAAAAAAAAAAAGTAAAATTACATGAAAATATTTAGAGTTACAGACTGTCCTTTCACAAAATATACGTATAACCTGAATATAAACAACCTGTAATGTCTTAAGTGCAGTTTTATCAATATTCTGGCTGTTACTAAATGTTTTGTGTATTTGTAGATCCACTGTGATCTGAGGAAACTGAGGCATGATGTTGTTAAAATTGCACTTTTTTTCTTAATGAATTTCAGTTCTTTATGTTTCATGTTCACATTTTTTTAGTTGAGGTCAGCAGAACTCCAACACCATCATTTTAAACAGTGTTTGCGGAGCCCCAAGTGTAAGTCCCAAGTACTAGCCAGGCCCTATAGGACACCTCCTTCAGCTTGACAGCACCCATTAACGTTGGTGTCCACTGACGGGTTCTGGGATTTCCACCATTCTGCACAGCTGCATTGGCAATGGAGGTGCTGAACATGGTCCATTAAGACTCCATGTTCCCTGCCTCCCTTGGGAAATTAAATTGCCTCCTTGTCAAAGAGTAAGGAGTTAAAGCTCTCCCAGACAGAGGATTCTGCCAGGCATTCCCAGCACACCTGCACTGTGCATTTGGGTCTGCCAGTTCTGACCAGCATCCTTCCCAGCCATCAGATCTAAATCACTACCAGTTGGTGATCAGTTGATAGCTCTGCACCTCTCTTCACCAGTGTCCAAAACATACGGCTGCAGGTTTGAAGAAACAACTACAAAGTCGAACAATGACTTGGTGTCACATGCACTTAGGAGCGCCCTGTTCAAACAAGGTGTTTGTTATGGACAAGTCCAGTAACAGAACACTGCTCAGTTTCAGATCGGGCAGGCTGCTCCTCCCAATCACACCCCTCCAAGTCTCACTGTCGTTGCCCACATGAGCGTTGAAGTCCCCCAGTAGACCAATGGAGTCCCTGTGTGGAGCATCTTCTAGTACACCATCATTGACAACAGTTAAAGCCTGTTCCCCAGCCCAACGGTACAGGAAAGCAACCCTGTCATTCACCAGGGTAAATTCCAATATACAGGCTGAGGGACTACAAGTAACCCCACACCTGCTCTGCACCTCTCACCCTAGGCAACTCCAGAATAGAACAGAGTCCAACCTCCCTTGAGGAGATTGGTTCCAGAGCCCAGGCTGTACATAGAGGTGAGCCCGACTATATCAAGCTGGTATCTCTCAACCTACTGCACCAAATCAGGCTTCTTCCCCACTCGGTAACCAGTTTAGGCATCCAAGGATCAGATTGCCAGGGCCTCTGTGCCCTGCCGACACCTAATTCACATAGCACCGGACACGTGTGGTTTCTCCTCCGGATAGTGGGCCCACAGGAGGATGGACCTATGTTACTCATTTGGGGCATGCCCAGCTGGGCCCCATGGGCTAAGACCTGGCCTTGGTGCTCATTGAGGAGCCCCTCCCCCAGGCCTGGCTCCAGGGTGGGGTCTCGGTAGCCCTGCTCGGGGTGAGGGAAATGTGGCTCCTTGTTGTGACATCACATAGGTCAGGAATTGCGCTTCATTTGACCAATCACCTAGGACCAGTTTGCCTTGGGAGACCCTACCGGTCTAGGATGGGGCTAGACACCCCCGACAACATAGCTCCTAGGAACATTCAAGCACTGAAACCCCTCCACCACGGTAAGGTGGTGATTCAAGGAGCATTATGCCTTTCTGTTTGTTTTAGTGAGACAGAAACTAATAGACAAAGTGACATGAGCAAAGATTCAATTAACAGATCATCACTGTAGCTGACAGAGGGAGTAAATGAGGACTGAGTATTTGAGGTATGCAAGTTCAGAAGAATGCTTGATGTTTTTGTTTTATCTTCTGCAGGTCTGTTGTTTCTGGAAGCCAGTGCAAAGACGTAAGTCCATGTTTCCAGAGTCTGAACATACCTCTGTTCTTTAACCCTTAATTCACTTGATGTTCTTCACATTTCTGTCTCTTCACTCTCTCTCCGTCCGCAGAGGTGAAAATGTCGAGGACGCCTTTCTGGAAGCCGCTAAGAAAATCTACCAGAACATCCAAGATGGCAGCCTGGATCTGAACGCTGCTGAGTCGGGGGTCCAGCACAAGCCCTCGGCCCCCCAGGGCGGCCGGCTAACCAGCGAACCACAACCCCAGAGGGAAGGCTGTGGCTGCTAATGACCAAGCAAAAGCCTCACTCCCATAATCCTCTTATCTCCTTCTCTTATCCCTTTCTCTCTTTATGTATGTCCCACCTACCTGTCTTCCCCCTCCTCCATCCATCCATTCTTCCACTGCCGCACATCCATTCACCCTGTGGGAGCTGCGGGTGGACTGATCATGACTCGGGCTAGACTGAGATGGGCTGTGTGGACTACATCTCACCCTCCTCCTCCTCCTCCTCCTCCTCAAACTCAGTGTGTTGTCGTCCCTTGACTCCTCCTCTGCTCCTTTTACACCATTCAGTCTAGTCCCCTCGTCACAGTATCGTAGAATCCACCACACATCACACGGGTTACTGACACTTTAGACGTAACGTTCAAAGGATAATGATAAACCAAGACTGTTTATTTTTTATGTTTGGTTTTATACCTGCTATATATGACAAGCAAACACTGCGGTAAAACGCCATCCACCACTGGCATTAATCAGATCAAAACAATATAATCCCAAACTCCTAACGCCTCTTCTGCACAGTTTGACCAGTTCAACATTGTAATAATTATGTGGTAAATCTTTATGGAAAGTGAAGGAAACATATCATCGGATCACGCAGCCACATGGGCAAGAGAGGCTCTTACATCCACGATCAAGAATGTGAAGCGAGCTTTTTCGGTGGGCTTCCCTAACCAGCTTTTTGGTTTTAATTGTGTTTCTGCTGCTTGGGCACAAAAAAGCAAGTTCTCAACACTGCAAGACTAGGAATAGAAAGGAAAAAAGTACATTCCCAGTCTTTATGAGATATCAGAGGAGGGATTTGTGGGTGTTTTCCAGCTTGTATGTGTGTATTTGTGTCTGTGTGCGTTAAGAATTTGGATGTGTGTGTGTCTTTTGAAGAAGACAAAAATGACACTTTAACACAGCTTTTCTGTTCCATCAGCATCAGCTCTCCCTCTGTGTTCACCCAAAGCAAACCCCCCTTCCCTAGGTCATATCAGCATTTTCTTTATTGTTTGTTGCCTTATTATGTCTAATCTTTCTTACTTCTGCTGCACTTGCTCTTCATACTATCAATTGACTGACCCCTTATATTATTATCACATCACATTAACCTGAAAATAAAGTGCACGTACAACAGGCAGCTCACACGGTCCTATTTTATTTTTTCTCTCAAATTGATCAGCAGCAGCACAGTCCTTAAACCCTAATCATGACCAGTGGGTGGTTTATGAAAACCATAAGGAGATGCGCACTGTTTCTATTAGAGCGAAGCTGCACAGATCAGCTGAAGCATTGTCCATTTGAATGGTTGGTCCTCTGCCTTGTATAATTAACACACCAAGCAGCTTGCTCCGCCCACACCACCTTTTAATCTCAATGAAATCAGTAAAACCAATTTTTTTTTTTCTCCAAGTACAATTTTTCTGTACCATAGAGTGATTCCCTGATTGGATAGCTGTATATATTTGCTTCTTAACTATTGGTGATAACCTTGCTACTTGGAATTTACATTTTATTTCTTTGCTGGCTCTGCCGAGATCTGTACAGTTAAATGTGCTAGTGGGTTGCCTGTAATTCATGCTTGGGAAATTCTGTAATATAGTTTCTATTAAATGTATGTAAAGGACAGACACCTAGACACCCCCCCCCCCCCCCCCCCCCCAAAAAAAAAAACAAAAAAACCCCCAAACCTGCACACTACTGAACCTGCCGATTGGTGAGAAGAGACGAAGCTGATCAAGACAATGCGCGAACTAGTATTTATATCTGCTGATTCCTCTCTTTAGTATGGAGTGAAGAACGGGGGCTTGGGTTTATGTTGTGTATTCTCTGTCTCTCCGTCTCTCTCTACCCTGCCCCACCCCCCTTCCCCCATCACCCTGTCAAAGCTCCTCCTCCATGTGGGAGGTGCCTGCATTGCTGTTTTAAATTTGAGGGAGTGGGATTGGTTTGTTGTTGTTGTGGGAAGTTTGGTGGGATGGGTCTTCCTTTGTCCTGTTTCCCACCTCTTTGCAGTCTGAATGACCACTTCCTGCTTTTGTCTGTCCACAAGTACAAAAAAAGTACATATGTATAAATTTTTAAGGAGCTGTGCTAACATTTAAATGCGTTCTTGCGTGTATATGATTTTAAAAATGTTGACATTTTGATTTTAATGACAAAATACTCTAGACAGAAAAAATAAATTATACATAACCTGTTGCACTGTGTCTTTAGTCTGAGAATTACCGCTGCAACTGCCACAGTTCTACATATACACCCAATACATGTTGGTACTATTTGGGTTTGCCTGTATACTTTATATACACCAGAGTTATCTGGTGTCCTACATTGTGAGACATTGTTCAACATTGGAATACATGATGCAGGTGGTAGAAAATGTAGTCCTCCTATATAGTTTGCATATTATTGATATGCCTGTTTAAGTTTTATTTGCCCAGGTCATTATTCTTGATAGTTCTTGGTTCAACTGGACTAGTTTAGCTAAACCAGTCCAGTTTAACCGAGAACTACAAAGAAAAAAGTTGATATGGTTTATAGTCTAACACAATGTGTGGTGTAGTTAACACAGGTGTCCACTTAATTCCAATATTGTGGTCTGTAACAAACAATTTTAATGGACTAATGCAAGTTTCTTGGTAGTCAAATAACTAGGATCCCTGTGGTCATGGATCATGGAAATATCAGAACTATATCATTTTTCAGGTTTGTCATGAATTTATGCAAAATTGGCTAGGAAAAGTTACACAATGTGGATTTTTAGGTATGCAAACTCACCTGAGTCAAATCAGCCATTTTGATATCAAAATAGGTCAATATATATGTACGTACAGTACAGGCCAAAAGTTTGGACACACCTTCTCATTCTTCGCATTTTCTTTATTTTCATGACTATTTACATTGTAGATTCTCACTGAAGGCATCAAAACTATGAATGAACACATGTGGAATTATGTACTTAACAAAAAAGTGTGAAATAACTGAAAACATCTCTTATATTCTAGTTTCTTCAAAGTAGCCACCCTTAGCTCTGATGACTGCCTTGCACACCCTTGGCATTCTCTTGATGAGCATCAAGAGGTAGTCACCTGAAATGGTTTTCACTTCATAGCTGTGCCTTGTCAGGGTTACTTAGTGGAATTTCTTGCCTTATTGATGGGGTTGGGACCATCAGTTGTGTTGTGCAGAAGTCAGGTTGATGCACAGCTGACAGCCCTATTGGACAACTGTTAGAATGCATATTATGGCGAGAACCAATCAGCTAAGTAAAGACAAATGAGTGGCCATCATTACTTTAAGAAATGAAGGTCAGTCAGTCTAGAAAATTTCAAAAACTTTGAATGTGTCCCCAAGTGCAGTCGCAAAAACCATCAAGCGCTCCAACGAAACTGGCTCACATGAGGACCGCCCCAGGAAAGGAAGACCAAGAGTCACCTCTGATGCTGAAGATAAGTTCATCTGAGTCACCAGCCTCAGAAATCGCAAATTAACAGCAGCTCAGATTAGAGACCAGATGAATACCACA